>NC_043763.1:520222-637722 GCF_902148845.1 Salarias fasciatus | reverse complement strand
TAGAGGAGCTGTAGAGTCACTATAGAGGAGCTGTAGAGTCACTATAGAGGAGCTGTAGAGTCACTATAGAGCAGCTGTAGAGTCACTATAGAGGAGCTGTAGAGCCACTATAGAGGAGCTGTAGAGTCACTATAGAGGAGCTGTAGAGTCACTATAGAGGAGCTGTAGAGCCACTATAGAGGAGCTGTAGAGTCACTATGGAGGAGCTGTAGAGTCACTATAGAGGAGCTGTAGAGTCACTATAGAGGAGCTGTAGAGCCACTATAGAGGAGCTGTAGAGTCACTGTAGAGGAGCTGTAGAGTCACTATAGAGGAGCTGTAGAGTCGCTATAGAGGAGCTGTAGAGCCACTATAGAGGAGCTGTAGAGTCACTGTAGAGGAGCTGTAGAGTCACTATAGAGGAGCTGTAGAGTCGCTATAGAGGAGCTGTAGAGTCACTATAGAGGAGCTGTAGAGCCGCTATAGAGGAGCTGTAGAGTCACTATAGAGGAGCTGTAGAGTCACTATAGAGGAGCTGTAGAGTCACTATAGAGCAGCAGTAGAGTCACTATAGAGGAGCTGTAGAGTCACTATAGAGGAGCTGTAGAGTCACTATAGAGGAGCTGTAGAGTCACTATAGAGGAGCTGTAGAGCCACTATAGAGGAGCTGTAGAGCCGCTATAGAGGAGCTGTAGAGTCACTATAGAGGAGCTGTAGAGCCGCTATAGAGGAGCTGTAGAGTCACTATAGAGGAGCTGTAGAGCTGCTATAGAGGAGCTGTAGAGTCACTATAGAGGAGCTGTAGAGTCACTATAGAGGAGCTGTAGAGTCACTATATAGAGGAGCTGTAGAGTCGCTATAGAGGAGCTGTAGAGCCGCTATAGAGGAGCTGTAGAGCCACTATAGAGGAGCTGTAGAGTCACTATAGAGGAGCTGTAGAGTCACTATAGAGGAGCTGTAGAGCCGCTATAGAGGAGCTGTAGAGTCACTATAGAGGAGCTGTAGAGTCACTATAGAGGAGCCGTAGAGCCGCTATAGAGGAGCTGTAGAGTCACTATAGAGGAGCTGTAGAGTCACTATAGAGGAGCTGTAGAGTCGCTATAGAGGAGCTGTAGAGCCGCTATAGAGGAGCTGTAGAGTCACTATAGAGGAGCTGTAGAGTCACTATAGAGGAGCTGTAGAGCCGCTATAGAGGAGCTGTAGAGCCGCTATAGAGGAGCTGTAGAGTCACTATAGAGGAGCTGTAGAGTCACTATAGAGGAGCTGTAGAGCCGCTATAGAGGAGCTGTAGAGTCACTGTAGAGGAGCTGTAGAGTCACTATAGAGGAGCTGTAGAGCCACTATAGAGGAGCTGTAGAGCCGCTATAGAGGAGCTGTAGAGTCGCTATAGAGGAGCTGTAGAGTCACTGTAGAGGAGCTGTAGAGTCACTATAGAGGAGCTGTAGAGTCACTATAGAGGAGCTGTAGAGTCACTATAGAGGAGCTGTAGAGCCACTATAGAGGAGCTGTAGAGTCACTATAGAGGAGCTGTAGAGTCGCTATAGAGGAGCTGTAGAGCCACTATAGAGGAGCTGTAGAGTCACTGTAGAGGAGCTGTAGAGTCACTGTAGAGGAGCTGTAGAGTCGCTATAGAGGAGCTGTAGAGTCACTATAGAGGAGCTGTAGAGCCACTATAGAGGAGCTGTAGAGCCACTATAGAGGAGCTGTAGAGTCACTATCGAGGAGCTGTAGAGTCACTATAGAGCAGCTGTAGAGTCACTATAGAGTAGCTGTAGAGTCACTATAGAGGAGCTGTAGAGCTGCTATAGACGAGCTGTAGAGTCACTATAGAGGAGCTGTAGAGTCACTATAGAGCAGCTGTAGAGTCACTATAGAGGAGCTGTAGAGTCACTATATAGAGGAGCTGTAGAGTCGCTATAGAGGAGCTGTAGAGCCGCTATAGAGGAGCTGTAGAGTCACTATAGAGGAGCTGTAGAGTCACTATAGAGGAGCTGTAGAGCCGCTATAGAGGAGCTGTAGAGTCACTATAGAGGAGCTGTAGAGTCACTATAGAGGAGCTGTAGAGCCGCTATAGAGGAGCTGTAGAGTCACTATAGAGGAGCTGTAGAGCCGCTATAGAGGAGCTGTAGAGTCACTATAGAGGAGCTGTAGAGCTGCTATAGAGGAGCTGTAGAGTCACTATAGAGGAGCTGTAGAGTCACTATAGAGGAGCTGTAGAGTCACTATATAGAGGAGCTGTAGAGTCGCTATAGAGGAGCTGTAGAGCCGCTATAGAGGAGCTGTAGAGCCACTATAGAGGAGCTGTAGAGTCACTATAGAGGAGCTGTAGAGTCACTATAGAGGAGCTGTAGAGCCGCTATAGAGGAGCTGTAGAGTCACTATGGAGGAGCTGTAGAGTCACTATAGAGGAGCTGTAGAGCCGCTATAGAGGAGCTGTAGAGTCACTATAGAGGAGCTGTAGAGTCACTATAGAGGAGCTGTAGAGTCGCTATAGAGGAGCTGTAGAGCCGCTATAGAGGAGCTGTAGAGTCGCTATAGAGGAGCTGTAGAGTCACTATAGAGGAGCTGTAGAGCCGCTATGGAGGAGCTGTAGAGCCGCTATAGAGGAGCTGTAGAGTCGCTATAGAGGAGCTGTAGAGTCGCTATAGAGGAGCTGTAGAGCCGCTATAGAGGAGCTGTAGAGTCACTATAGAGGAGCTGTAGAGTCACTATAGAGGAGCTGTAGAGCCACTATAGAGGAGCTGTAGAGCCACTATAGAGGAGCTGTAGAGTCACTATAGAGGAGCTGTAGAGTCACTATAGAGGAGCTGTAGAGTCACTATAGAGGAGCTGTAGAGTCACTATAGAGGAGCTGTAGAGCCACTATAGAGGAGCTGTAGAGTCACTGTAGAGGAGCTGTAGAGTCACTATAGAGGAGCTGTAGAGTCACTATAGAGGAGCTGTAGAGCCACTATAGAGGAGCTGTAGAGTCACTGTAGAGGAGCTGTAGAGTCACTATAGAGGAGCTGTAGAGTCGCTATAGAGGAGCTGTAGAGTCACTATAGAGGAGCTGTAGAGCCACTATAGAGGAGCTGTAGAGTCACTGTAGAGGAGCTGTAGAGTCACTATAGAGGAGCTGTAGAGTCGCTATAGAGGAGCTGTAGAGCCACTATAGAGGAGCTGTAGAGTCACTGTAGAGGAGCTGTAGAGTCACTATAGAGGAGCTGTAGAGTCGCTATAGAGGAGCTGTAGAGTCACTATAGAGGAGCTGTAGAGCCACTATAGAGGAGCTGTAGAGCCACTATAGAGGAGCTGTAGAGTCACTATCGAGGAGCTGTAGAGTCACTATAGAGCAGCTGTAGAGTCACTATAGAGGAGCTGTAGAGTCGCTATAGAGGAGCTGTAGAGTCACTATCGAGGAGCTGTAGAGTCACTATAGAGGAGCTGTAGAGTCACTATATAGAGGAGCTGTAGAGTCGCTATAGAGGAGCTGTAGAGCCGCTATAGAGGAGCTGTAGAGCCACTATAGAGGAGCTGTAGAGTCACTATAGAGGAGCTGTAGAGTCACTATAGAGGAGCTGTAGAGCCGCTATAGAGGAGCTGTAGAGTCACTATAGAGGAGCTGTAGAGTCACTATAGAGGAGCTGTAGAGCCGCTATAGAGGAGCTGTAGAGTCACTATAGAGGAGCTGTAGAGTCACTATAGAGGAGCTGTAGAGTCACTATAGAGGAGCTGTAGAGTCACTATAGAGGAGCTGTAGAGCCGCTATAGAGGAGCTGTAGAGCCGCTATAGAGGAGCTGTAGAGTCACTATAGAGGAGCTGTAGAGTCACTATAGAGGAGCTGTAGAGCCGCTATAGAGGAGCTGTAGAGCCGCTATAGAGGAGCTGTAGAGTCACTATAGAGGAGCTGTAGAGCCGCTATAGAGGAGCTGTAGAGCCGCTATAGAGGAGCTGTAGAGTCACTATAGAGGAGCTGTAGAGTCGCTATAGAGGAGCTGTAGAGCCGCTATAGAGGAGCTGTAGAGTCACTATAGAGGAGCTGTAGAGTCACTATAGAGGAGCTGTAGAGCCACTATAGAGGAGCTGTAGAGCCACTATAGAGGAGCTGTAGAGTCACTATAGAGGAGCTGTAGAGCCACTATAGAGGAGCTGTAGAGTCACTGTAGAGGAGCTGTAGAGTCACTATAGAGGAGCTGTAGAGTCACTATAGAGGAGCTGTAGAGCCACTATAGAGGAGCTGTAGAGTCACTGTAGAGGAGCTGTAGAGTCACTATAGAGGAGCTGTAGAGTCGCTATAGAGGAGCTGTAGAGTCACTATAGAGGAGCTGTAGAGCCACTATAGAGGAGCTGTAGAGTCACTGTAGAGGAGCTGTAGAGTCGCTATAGAGGAGCTGTAGAGCCACTATAGAGGAGCTGTAGAGTCACTGTAGAGGAGCTGTAGAGTCACTATAGAGGAGCTGTAGAGTCGCTATAGAGGAGCTGTAGAGTCACTATAGAGGAGCTGTAGAGCCACTATAGAGGAGCTGTAGAGCCACTATAGAGGAGCTGTAGAGTCACTGTAGAGGAGCTGTAGAGTCACTATAGAGGAGCTGTAGAGTCGCTATAGAGGAGCTGTAGAGCCACTATAGAGGAGCTGTAGAGTCACTGTAGAGGAGCTGTAGAGTCACTATAGAGGAGCTGTAGAGTCGCTATAGAGGAGCTGTAGAGTCACTATAGAGGAGCTGTAGAGCCACTATAGAGGAGCTGTAGAGCCACTATAGAGGAGCTGTAGAGTCACTATCGAGGAGCTGTAGAGTCACTATAGAGCAGCTGTAGAGTCACTATAGAGGAGCTGTAGAGTCACTATAGAGGAGCTGTAGAGTCGCTATAGAGGAGCTGTAGAGTCACTATAGAGGAGCTGTAGAGCCACTATAGAGGAGCTGTAGAGCCACTATAGAGGAGCTGTAGAGTCACTGTAGAGGAGCTGTAGAGTCACTATAGAGGAGCTGTAGAGTCGCTATAGAGGAGCTGTAGAGCCACTATAGAGGAGCTGTAGAGTCACTGTAGAGGAGCTGTAGAGTCACTATAGAGGAGCTGTAGAGTCGCTATAGAGGAGCTGTAGAGTCACTATAGAGGAGCTGTAGAGCCACTATAGAGGAGCTGTAGAGCCACTATAGAGGAGCTGTAGAGTCACTATCGAGGAGCTGTAGAGTCACTATAGAGCAGCTGTAGAGTCACTATAGAGGAGCTGTAGAGTCACTATCGAGGAGCTGTAGAGTCGCTATAGAGGAGCTGTAGAGCCGCTATAGAGGAGCTGTAGAGTCACTATAGAGGAGCTGTAGAGTCACTATAGAGGAGCTGTAGAGTCGCTATAGAGGAGCTGTAGAGCCGCTATAGAGGAGCTGTAGAGTCACTATAGAGGAGCTGTAGAGTCACTATAGAGGAGCTGTAGAGCCGCTATAGAGGAGCTGTAGAGCCGCTATAGAGGAGCTGTAGAGTCGCTATAGAGGAGCTGTAGAGCCGCTATAGAGGAGCTGTAGAGCCGCTATAGAGGAGCTGTAGAGCCGCTATAGAGGAGCTGTAGAGCCGCTATAGAGGAGCTGTAGAGTCACTATAGAGGAGCTGTAGAGTCACTATAGAGGAGCTGTAGAGCCGCTATAGAGGAGCTGTAGAGTCACTATAGAGGAGCTGTAGAGCCACTATAGAGGAGCTGTAGAGTCACTATAGAGGAGCTGTAGAGCCGCTATAGAGGAGCTGTAGATCAGAGTGAAGAGTGAAGAACACTCTCTCTGAATCAATCAGCAATAGAAGAAAGACTGACTGATCAACACTTCAGGCACGTTTGTTTCTTTCAACTTCTGCAACAAAAAAATAACGAAAAGGAAAAAATAAATAAAATCAAACTGCTCAGAGAAAATTGTTGGCAATCAAGAAATCCAATAAGTTCTTATTTTCAAAGAAGTTAACAGTGTTTATGCACACATTAAAAGTCATGTTGTCTTGGTTTTAGGCGTTCCGAAGGATAATAAAAGCGTCAGAACTCTGCTGTCATCAGCTGTTTTCAAGCAGAGAGCAGATCCTGTGTTTCCTGCCACGCTGTTGTTTCACCCAGTGGAACATAGAGAAATAAAAGTGGATTGAATGGATCCTGAAGGTCTACATCTGAACACATGCTGTGCACATGCAGGGACACTGGTCCCTATTCACTGATCACTGATTGATTGTGTTTTGTGTGTGTGTGTGTGTGTGTGTGTGTGTGTGTGTGCTGGTGTGTGTGCTGCTCCACAGTAAACATTACATAACTGACTGCTGTTGACAGACCACTAAATGACAATTCATTAATGACAATCAGAGCTGCTGTTTGCACAGGTGGCAGGAGTGACCATGGCACTGCAACACCGCTGAGGCAACACCGCTGTGAGGGAACACTGCTACTGAGGGAACACTGCTGCTGAGGGAACACCGCTGCTTAGGGAACACTGCTACTGAGGTAACACTGCTGCTGAGGGAACACCGCTGCTTAGGGAACACTGCTACTGAGGGAACACTGCTGCTGAGGGAACACTGCTGCTGAGGGAACACCGCTGCTGAGGGAACACCGCTGTGAGGGAACACTGCTACTGAGGGAACACTGCTGCTGAGGGAACACCGCTGCTTAGGGAACACCGCTACTGAGGGAACACTGCTGCTGAGGGAACACCGCTGCTTAGGGAACACCGCTACTGAGGGAACACTGCTACTGAGGTAACACTGCTGCTGAGGGAACACCGCTGCTTAGGGAACACTGCTACTGAGGGAACACTGCTGCTGAGGGAACACTGCTGCTGAGGGAACACCGCTGCTGAGGGAACACCGCTGCTGAGGGATCACTGCTACTGAGGGAACACTGCTGCTGAGGGAACACCGCTGCTTAGGGAACACTGCTACTGAGGGAACACTGCTGCTGAGGGAACACCGCTGCTGAGGGAACACCGCTGCTGAGGGAGCACTGCTGCTGAGGGAACACCGCTGCTGAGGGAACACCGCTACTGAGGGAACACTGCTACTGAGGGAACACTGCTGCTGAGGGAACACCGCTGTGAGGGAACACCGCTGCTGAGGGAACACCGCTGCTGAGGGAACACCGCTGTGAGGGAACACCGCTGTGAGGGAGCACCACTGCTGTGTCTTACCACACGGGGGCAGACCATGCATCGATGTCTAAAGCTGCGTTCACACCGCCAAGTGCTTTCCGCGATTTTGTGTCAAAGACAATTGAAAACAAATGGGAACGCGCATTCCAGCCGCGATGAGACGTGTTTTCGCTTCGCGTCGGGGCGTTGGATTTTGCATCCGACACTGAAGTTGGGAAATCTGAACTTTGACGCGTCGCGATTTTGTGGCAAACCAATCAGAGAGCGTCTCCATGGTGACGTAGGTCAGGGAGCAGGGACCGGAGAAAGCGACACTCATCCTGGCGCAGCTCCTGGAGCAAATAGTGAAACTCGCAAAACTCCGTCTGTGGATAATATCGTGTTCGTCCTGTCCGCCCACGGCGTCGTTGTCTGGCTTTATGAAGCAGATAAAGCCAAGCCACCCGCTCAACAGGGTTAGCCATGATGCTAAGCTAACACAGGAAATACGACCGGCCGGCCGGCTTCCCACCAGACGCGACGCGTTCGGTGTGAATTTGGCCCCGCGTTGTTCAGCGTCGTACCTCAGAATTGACACGCGCTCAGCTTCTCGCGTTGACGTGATTTTTGACGCAAAATTGCGTTAGGTGTGAACGCAGCATAATTAATCATGCAGAAGAAGCCCAAGGCTCCGTGTTCACTCAAAGCTGCATCTTTATTGCAAAAGAACCAAACACAACATGGCATCAGGAGTGGCTCACTTTGAAGTCAGCTTCTAGCTTCTATGGACGAGCAAGCACGAGTGTCTTCCGGCGCTTCAGCAGCGAGAGCAGCAGCAGCCGTGTCGGCAGGCCCCGTCATGGCGGCAGCAGCCCCTGAAGTAACCTTCTCCATCAAACCACCAGAGCCCTTCCACTTTGCAAGACCACACGAATGGGAAAGGTGGATCAGATGTTTTGAGTGTTGTAGAGAGGCCAACCCGAACGACTCCTCAGATGCAAATCAAGGAAACACACTGGTTTAATGGGAGATGACGCTCATGACATGCTAACTAACAAGTGTGCAGCATTAGCAATGCAAAGACACTAAAACATATTTTGTCCCAAGAAAAAATGTGATTTATGAACGGACAAAGTTCAGCAAGAGAGTGCAGCAGTCGTGTGAACCAGTGGACCTGTTCAGCACAGCTCTATTGGCATTAGTGATGGGAATTCTGGCTCTTTTTAGGGAACCGGCTCTCTCAGTTCGGCTCACTAAAAAGAGCCGGCTCTTTTGGCTCCCAAACAGCTCTTCAGATTTTTTTTGTTGCTTTAATCGATATATTACCAATAATAATGTAACGTTATGCACAAAATGAATTAATAATTTATAAAAAAAATATATTATACTACTATATTATGATAGCCTTTATTTTTTCACTCTGCAGTGAACTTTCAACTAATTTAACCTTTTAACTTTTTTATACTAAGCAACTTTAAAGTCAAGCAACACAGAATTCCTGAAAAACACATGACACAACAAAATGTAAATTACAAATATTTACTTTTCAGTGCAACAACAAATAAACTATGAAATACAAGAATAAACTTTTAGCTTTTTTATACTTAACAGATTTAAAGTGAAACACAGGATCCCTGAAAAACACACGAAATATAAATTTAAATGGTAAATGGTAAGTGGACTATACTTGTATAGCGCTTTTTACCCTGCATGACAGAGCCCAAAGCGCTTCACACTGCAACATCACATTAACCTGTTCACACCATACTCGGTGGTGGTAAGCTACTATTGTAGCCACAGCTGCTCTGGGGCAGACTGATTTACAGATCTACAAAAAAATAAATTCTCAAATACAAACAATTTTAGCTTTTTATACACTCAACAAATTTAAAGTCAAACAACAACACAGAATCCCTGAAAAAAAATTAAAAACAACAAAATAAAAATTACAAATATTAACTCTTCAATGCTATAAATAAACTATAAAATACAAGAACTTTTATCTATTTACAATTCAACTTTTGACCAATTTAGACTGAAACAACACAGAACCCCTGAAAAACACGCAAAAAAAAAAAAAAAATTAAAATAACAGAAGAAAACAAAAAGAAAAAAATCAGCATTCTCTACTGAAGATTGGCATTTAGAAACGCCAAGTGCCTCAGCTTTGAGCGACTGATTCGGCTTCTTCCATCGGTGATTATCTGACCTGTTTAGAGAAGATTCTCTCAGAGGGGACTATATGACATTTTGGTCTTGCAGACAATGCTCTCTGCTTTTGGAGCCATCAATATAATTAAAATGAGTCCAAATTTGGCTCCTTTTCCTGATATGACTAATTTCTTTTTTACTTTCTTTCTTTTTGTCCCCCATGTTGCTCTCTCTCTCCTCTCTTGACCTGTTCCTGTGCTCACTGTGCTGCTCTGTGTGTGTGTGTGTGTGCTCGGCTGCAGCCCCTCCCCCCTCTGCTCAGCACACAAGCAGGCAGACAGAGAGAAAAAGCATCTCGAAGGGAGCCGGCTCCTGATTGGTAAGGTAAGGTAAGGTAAGGTAAGGTACTTTATTGGTCATTATACAGTGAATGTACAACGAAATTTGTTTCTCTGCATTTAACCCATCCATCGATGCCACTGAGCCGGCTCCCGTCGTTCACTTCAAAGAGCCGGCTCATAGAGCCGTTACGTTCGCGAACGACACATCACTACTATGCATTGGCATTGGCAACTTTATTTATTGAACATTTTGCAACAAAACCTGACATACAACACAACAAAATACACACAGTAGCCCAATTTGGAATAACTCCGCTGCATGTCACCAACCATCCCACGACCCACCCCAACCATAAGGCCAACCCGACAAACATACACACACACATGGAGGTGGAGAGGAGAAAAAAAAAAAGGGGGGGGGGGGGGGACAAGATAAAAAGAATAAAAAAATAAAATATAAATAAAATAATATATGTGTGTGTGTGTAGTATATAAAATAAATAATATAAATTAATTAATCATGATTAATCACAAATAATCGCAATTTCCAACTATGTCTGAAATATGCCCTTTCTTCCTGTATTGCATTAACAAAAAAACGACAGGATGTGATTATATATATTTAAAACGTGATGTGTTTGATATGTAAGGCTTCAAATAAAATAAATATTCAAAAAACTAAAACATGCACACCATAACATAATGTCTGTGTGTGTCTGCAGTCCCTCTAAAGTTGACTTTTGGCAGGAGTTAGAATTTTCAGGTCTGTAACAAATGTAGTAGCACAAGAAAAGTAAAACTAAGAGATACCACTTTTTTTCTTGCACAACTGTCCTTCAGTCCAGCCTTTTCCAGCCACTGGTATGTTTTTCCAATGTCAGCCACTTCTTCAATGTGTCGGTGGTCCATGCCATGCAGGGCTTCGTCTGTCCATGATGGCTCCTCTGGCTCCTCCTTACTGGGCTTTTGATGTCTGAGGCATTCACCTAGCAGATCATCACTGGGAGCCATCTTCTTGGTATACTCATGGAGGCTCTTGGTTTCCTCCTGGATAGTGGCTCTGACACTCACTAGTCCTCGGCCTCCCTCCTTTCTCTTGGTGTACAGCCTCAGTATGCTGGACTTAGGGTGGAACCCTCCGTGCATTGTAAGGAGCTTTCTTGTCTTGATATCAGTGGCTTGCATTTCTTCCAGTGGCCAGGATATTATGCCAGCAGGGTATCTGATTACTGGTAGGGCGTAGGTGTTTATGGCCTGGATCTTATTTTTGCCATTCAGCTGGCTCTTCAGGACCTGTCTTACTCTCTGTAGGTATTTGGCTGTGGCTGACTTTCCAGCTGCCTCCTCATGGTTACCATTTACCTGTGGGATCCCCAGGTACTTGTAGCTGTCCTGCACATCTGTTATGTTCCCTTCAGGCAATTCAACTCCTTCAGTTGTGATCACCTTCCCTCTTCTAGATACCATTCTTCCACACTTATCCAGTCCGAATGACATCCCGATGTCATTGCTGTATATCCTGGTGAGGTGGATCAGGGAGTCGATGTCACGCTCATTCTTGGCATACAGTTTGATGTCGTCCATGTAGAGGAGGTGGCTGACAGTTGCTCCGCTCTTGAACCGGTATCCAAAGCCGCTCTTGGTAATGATCTGGCTGAGGGGGTTCAGGCCTATGCAGAATAGCAGGGGGGACAGGGCATCACCTTGGTATATGCTGCATTTGATGCTCACCTGTGCCACTGGCTTTGAGCTGGCCTCTAGACTGGTCTTCCACAGCCCCATTGAGTTCTGAACGAAGCTCCTTAGAGTCCTGTTGATGTTGTACAGTTTCCAGCACTCCAGTATCCACGTGTGGCATTGAGTCAGAGGCTTTCTTGTAATCAATCCAGGCAGAGCACAGGTTGGTGCTGCGGGCCTTGCAGTCTTGGGCGATTGCCTTGTCAACCAGTAGCTGGTGTTTGGCCCCCCTGCTGTTATTGCCAATCCCTTTCTGTGCTTTACTCGTGTACTGATCCATGTGCCTACTTATCTTGGCCGCTATGATGCCTGATAGGAGTTTCCATGTGGTGCTGAGGCAGGTTCTAGGCCGGTAGTTTGATGGTATTGTTCCCTTCTGGGTGTCCTTCATGATGAGGACTGTCCGACCTTGGGTTAGCCACTCTGGGGGGGTCCCTGATATTAGCAGCTGGTTCATTTGTGCTGCAAGGCGTTCATTGCAAGGTGTTCATGGAGTACAGTTAGCTTCTTAAGCCAGTAAGTGGCCCCGGGGGTCTCCAAACCTTGGTGTGCGGGTTCCCTTGGTCTGGCAGGGTTGGAGGTCAGGCACTGGAGCCTCAGTATTAATGACCTTTGACTTCTCCCGGTGTGGGCAGCCCCACTGGTGGTGTTTCCTAAGACGCTCAGTGCCAGGCCATGTCTCCACTTCTGTGCGAATTAAAATGGTAGAATGTCTGTTTGTATGTGTGTATGTGCACCTGGCTGTCTGTGTCTGTCTCTATGTGTGCGTGTGTGTGTGTGTGTGTGTGTGTGTGTGTGTGTGTGCATGATGATCGATGGTGCAGTTTTTTTTTTCTTTTTTTGCTTTTATGATTGTTTTTACTGTTCAGCTCTTTGCGTTGTTTTATTAATATGAAAAGTGCTCTACAAATAAAGTTTGACTGATAAAGTTTGATTGGAAGGTGTGGATCTTGTCGGGCCCTGGAGCTGTCCAGCTCTTCATTTTGGCCACTCTTGCCTGTACATCTGCTGTTGTAATTACTACTGGGTGTAGTTCTGGGAGGTTGCTGTGCTCTGCCTGCAGGCCTGCCAGCCATTGGGCACTGGTGTTGTGTGACACATCTTTCTCCCAGACACTCTTCCAGTATTGCTCAGTCTCAGCCCTGGGTGGGTCTGCTGTGGTCTTACTACCCTGCCACTGAGATTAGACCTTAGCTGGATTGTTGGAGAACACCCTGTTTATCCTCCTGGTCTCCACTTCTCTGGTGTATCTCTTTAGGCAGGTAGCTAGGGCTGTGAGTCTTTGCTTAACAGTCTCCAGTGGCTCAGTTATTGACAGCTTTCTGTATTTCTTGGGCAGTTCTTTCTTGAGATTCACCCCTCTGCTTAGTTCTGTGAGGAAGCTGACTTCTCTCCGTGTTGCCATGATTTTTGCCTCTAGCCTTCTTTTCCATGGAGGTTCTTGGTCACTCCGGCTACTCATGCTGTTCATCTTGTAGCCAAGCATCTCTAGGACGACTGTCACTGTTGCATATATCAGCTGATTGGTCGCAGTGATGGTGCTGGTAGGGATAGTTATCAGTGCTGTGTTCACATCTTCCAGTAGAGATTCTGATGGTACTTTATCATTACTTAGCCTTGGCAGCCAGGAGGGTGTTGAGTTCCTCCAGGACGTCATGATCTTCTCTCTCAGGTCAGCTGCTCTCGTGTTCAGCTCTGTTATTGGGGCTTGGTACCCAATCTCGTAGGACCTGTCGTCCTGGCTCCCCCTGAATGTAGCATCTTGTACCGTGGCTGAGGTGCTGGGTCTTGGTACCCATTCCTGTTGCACCTCATCAACCTCCAACTGTGACAGTAAGTTCCTCTTGCGGATATTCGAGCACTGACTTAGTAGCTGTTTCTTAGTCAGCTTGGATGTTGGGTTTCGAAGTAACCGTTGTTCCCACATTGTCTGCATGTATCCCCTTTCGCTGGGATTACTGCTGTAGTAGCATTCCATTAAAAGGAACCCCGACTATAATGATAAATTTGCTCTATGTGGTTCAGCTTGCTGTCAGTAACATATCTATGAATAATTTAAAAAAATATATATATTCAGTTAACTATATTTTAACAAAGTTTATTTCGCACGGAGGCCGCCATTGTTGTGCACGTTGCAAAGCATTCTGGGTAGTGACGTCACAAAGTTGTTTCACCTCTCAGCAGTGTTTTTAGGAGTGATCTGCTCACAGCTTTGTAAGCATGAGTGTTCAACCCTTTCAATTCGAACCAACACGAAACCAAATACAGAGCGAGGACGAAAATGAAAGTAACAGAGGAGATGACGATAAAAATGGTCGCTATCAAGAGGAAGAGAGAGTCGGTCACAGCCGCTGGTGCCTTTGTGGATGCTGCCTCCCAGTGGCGACCGAGAGAGAGAGCGTCTGCTGCAAAGAGCTCAATTTTCTTTCTGTCGCTGTTCATGGTACTTATTTACTTTACATCGTCACGATTAACATAATTAACACAAAAATGACAAACGGAGATGGTTGCTCTCTCTACTTTACCATAGATCTCCCCTGTATCACAGCGCATCCAAACTTTCAGGCTGTCTGCAGAAACCCGGACGTCTTGTGGGCCCCGGCCAGCAGGGCCGGGGTGGGGCTGAAATTCAGCCCGGGAGCGTCGTGTGGAGACGCGTTTTATCTGAGGAGCGGGCGGGGGGGGTAGGTCCGGTCATACTTCGGTTTGCGGAGCGGGAGCAAATATATAACATACCGGAGAGCGGCCACGCACACGGCCGGGAGAGCACACACAAATCTTCTGTTATCATTTAAAATCTGGCACGGCGGCCTGATAACAGACAGTGTTCTTACCATATTTAACAGTCCAGAACACTCCACATCACGGCCATGTCCGGATTCTCCTCCTCCTCCCTGTTTCAGCTGAGCGTCACTTGCTGGTGTTATTCGGACTCGTTTTGAGTCATCATCGCGTTCCCCTTCCTTCTTTTTAAAAAATGACAGTAAATGTAACTGTCTTTTAGACATGTTTGATTCGCCCTTTGCTTACTCTCTTCATGAATAATCTCAGATGCAACAACTTTCTGTCAGAGGCGGGTTTGATTCACTGCGTCAGCAGATCTGCGGCTCTTTTAAATGACTTATTTTTTTAACCTTTAATTGTATTAAACAATCTGAAATTAGTAACACTTGTTCTGTGAATTAATGTTAGAATATTATTATTTTATGCAGTTAACGTGATTTCTGAGCACAGGTATGGGGAGCTGAACTCTCCCACAGGCATCTTCCCACTCTTTTCTTAATGTTCTCTCCTTAGGAGAGCTGTGGATGCTCACCACACTTCCTTTGTTTCCCTTGTTTTCAAAATTACATCCAAAAGTGACGCAATGTGGCATTTTGTTCAGTTGTAGCTGACGAGAGAAGTACTTTGTGAGTAATTTGTGGCTTTGCTCGGTGAACAGACAACTACCTGACGTCATCACTCCCAGAATGCATTGCGCGGCCAAAACATGGCCGCCACCATGTAAGCAATAATCCTATAAACGAGTGGCATTTTATAACTTATGCATTATGTTTATACTTTTCTAACAGCGTATTTTAAGTGTAGACATCAGCGACAACATTTGTAGAGCTAATAGACATTTTAATCGGGGTTCGCTTTAACACTCTGTTCTCCGACCTGCTCCACGTGGTAGGACTCTTTCATTTATGGTTTTGCTCATTCTGAGGTGTGGACATGTATGTGTTAAGTGCCTTGTCCAAGAGCCCAACTGGAGTACCATACGCCATAACATATAATAAAACGGGAGCTAACCTCTGATCACCTTCCAAGTGTAGCCCTTGTTTACTCACAGAATTAATTGAGCGGGCTTTGGGTTCGTTTTCAGCGTACACACGTACTTTCAAATATTTCAGCTTTATTTTCTCTCAAATGAATTGGATCTAAACAGTAGGTTTAAAATTGGCACTAAATACTAATATTGACCCCACTAATCAATTAACAAGAAGTAACGTCAAACACAAGGTAAAGTGAACAATGAATAACAAATTTAATTAGAAAATTCGGAAAAATAATATAAAATAAATAAAACACTTAGTAGTTTAGTTCACAATAAGCACAGTAAACAGCTTCCCCAAACAGATGAATCCCCCCACTCCAGGCAGTTCAAATGCAAGGGCAAATACTGGCCTATAAACAAGTTCTAAGCCGGCACAAATAACCTACGATGCAGGCCTGTGACGATGCTCGTGGGCGTTGAGACCAAAAACCACGAAGAGGTCGCTTCACTCAGAGAGCTAAAACAAAATTAATTACAGTACCTTGTGAAAGCGTATCCAAAAGATTAGGCTGAGAAAGGGGCAAATCCAGGCTCACGAAACAGCACAGCACGATGATGATGACTCTCCAGGTCCTCCGTCAGGCACATCCGGGTTCAGGAAACAGCAGTCACAATGGCAATGGTCCTCACGGTCCTCCGTCTCGTTGTCTAGCCGGCAACGATCCTCCACAAACTCCCTGGTCCCACCAAGTCGGCGAAAACGGTAGCTCACGGTCTCTTCAGATTAGCTTAACTGTGTTAGTAAGCCTCCGTGCTAACTAGCATGTCCTAAAGCAGCCAAACACCGTCCTGCAGCTTCGTGCTGAAACTACACGGGGTTCTTCCACCTTAGTCCATCCGTCTCAAAAGCGGCCTTGTCCAGCCTTAGCAAAAGCCCACTTCATCCCACAATTGTCCAAAAAGTAAGCTAGCACATCCACCGTACTGCAGCTGTCCCTCGTGCAGGCTGAACGGGACTCTTCCTGTTTTGCCCTGTGGTGCCTTCACTGACCGTTTCAAAATCGGACAAAACACATTTCACAGATACTACAATATAAATGAAATATTATTTAACAACATAAATTTTTTAACCTTGTAAATATATTTATTAAACACTTTACCATGAACTTGACGTTTATGAAACAAATGAATTTGTGCTTTTTATTTAATTTGTACTTTACAGTGTTTCACTACATATTTATACGGGTTACACCCTCCCCCCACTAAATGTCTGGTGTCCCCAACAGACTACCAAGAAACTAAATTAACTTGGGAAGAAGTATGACCCTTAACACATAGTTTTAGTCTTTGCCAATGGTAATTACAACACCTCGATGAATGATAGTAATAGGCTGATCTTTAGCTTTACCCGGCTCATCGTAAGTTAACCGAACCACAGGCTTAACCTGTCTCTTAGATCTCAGCTTAGGAGTTTCGGCCAAGGGTTTACGAGGTGTTCGTGGTTTTGGGGTTGTGGCAGACCGTGAAGCTCTCGGATCCGGTTCTTGTTCTGGGGCAGAATCTTCATTTTCTTCTTGATCACGACCTGACACTTCTTGTGCAACCACCACGGGGTTTGTCTCAGTTTCACTTTCTTGAGATGATTCTCTATCTTCCATTTGTGTTTCCTCATTGTCACTGTTATTGTCTGAATTATCACTGTCACTGTCATTTTCCTGATTATCGTCAACACTCTCTTGTAATGCTTCTTGAGATCTGAGAGCATGACTTAACTCCTCTCTCACTCTTTCACGAGTAGAGTAGCGTCTTTGGGGCTCATAGTACTCGTACTCAGATGATGAGTCAGAATCTTGTGACAGTTCGGGTTCAGCAACAACTGTTGACTGCTTTGGTTTCTTAGTTTTTACTTTCTGCTTGAAAGGACAGTCTTTATCTTCTTCAGAGACAGGCAATTGCACATGCTGGCCAATAGGGAGAATGTGATCCCTGTGGATAGTTTTGAGACCACCACTTCCACTCTCTTTCCTCAGTTGATAAACTGGAAGATTTGGCATTTTCCCAACAACTTGGTAAGGTATGGGATTCCATCTTGTTTGAAGTTTGTGTTTTCCTTTTAGCCCCCAGTTCTTTAGTAAGACTCTGTCTCCAACTTCCAAAGACTGGAAACTAACTCTCTTGTCATAGGCAGTTTTGTTCTTTTGATGAACTTTGTCCGCTGTCTCAGATGCCAATTTGTATGCTTGGTGGAGATCTTCTTTGAGCTTTGACACATAGCGGGAGTGACTACCCACAGCTTTGTCTGGTGTTGTCTCAAAGCATAGGTCCACGGGCAGCCTGGCTTCACGACCAAACATCAGAAAATATGGTGAATAACCAGTTGCGTCACATTTCGTGCTGTTATAAGCATGGACTAAATATGGGACTTGCTGACTCCACTGACGTTTCTTTTCTGTGCTTAGAGTACCCAACATTGAAAGTAATGTTCGATTGAATCTCTCTGGTTGTGGGTCTCCTTGCGGATGATAAGGGGTAGTCCTCGACTTCCTTATCCCCATTATTTTCAACAAGTCTTTGATCAGTCGACTTTCGAAATCTCGTCCCTGGTCGGAATGAATACGAGCAGGAAGACCGTAATGGACGAAGAACTTTTCAACTAGTGTCTTGGCCACTGTTTGAGATGTCTGATTCTTGGTGGGAAACGCTTGAGCATAGCGGGTAAAATGATCAGTGACCACTAAAACATTGCTCATGCCTCTGGAATCAGTCTCCATTGAGAGAAAATCGATGCAAATGAGTTCCATGGGACCACTGCTGGAGATCTGGTGAAGCGGCGCTGCTCGTTGGGCAGGAGTCTTACGCGTTATGCATTCACCACAGCTTTTGATGTGCTGCTCAATGTCTTGTGACATTTTTGGCCAGTAGAACCTCTTACGGAGTAAATCCAGGGTTCTCTCTGTGCCGAGGTGTCCTGAGTCGTTGTGCACAGACCGTAACACAACACCATGATATAGCTTTGGCAGGACTAACTGAGTGACTTCATCACCTGATTGACGTTTGGTGATGCGATAGAGCAGATTGTCTCTCAGCAGGGTCAGTTTGTCTTTCTCTCTTTTTATCAAAGATAGCTCAGGATTTGCATCTGACCAATGGTTCTGTTGGACAGCTTTGATGGCGGGACCAATGACAGGGTCCTCTCTCTGTGCTTGAGCGAGATCAGCTTTTGAGACATGTTCTAAGGACTGTAACTCCATTGTTAGTGGAAATGCATAGATGTCTGGGATGCATTCCGGTGAAGCTCCAGTTTGATCAACACATCTCATTTGACAATCTGGTGTTTCAGACACTTGAATTCTTTTGCAGATTGACTTAACAGCCACTTCAGGGACTGTTTCCCATTCAGTGTCTTCAAAGTTTCTGGAGAGGATGTCTGCATCAATGTTATGTTTGCCAGGTCTGTAATGAACATCGAAGTCATACAGGGACAACGACGCTAACCATCTGTGCCCCACTGCGTTGAGCTTTGCAGTTGACAGCACGTATGTCAAAGGGTTGTTGTCAGTACGTACTGTAAAACGAGCACCATACAGATAGTCATGGAAGCGATCTACCACAGCCCATTTTAAAGACAGAAACTCAAGCTGGTGTATTGGGTACCTTTTCTCAGATGGGCTTAGCTTCCTGCTAGCAAAGGCAACTGGCTTTAAGTCCTCATTATGTGACTGGTAGAGAACTGCCCCAAGCCCTTTAAAACTAGCGTCCACATGAAGTTCGTAGGGTTTGGTAGGATCTGCGAAGGCTAGTACTGGTGCATGGGTTAAACAGTGGATGATCTGATGGAAGGCTTTAGTGCATGCATCATCCCATCTCTCTCCAAAGGGCTCTGAATCTTTCAGATATGTCTTGTCAGGATCTGCGCTTTTCTTTCGACTCTTTTGTGTTGGAGCATAGCCTTTTGTTAGTTCAGTAAGGGGTCTCACGATTGCAGCGTAGTTGGCAATAAATCTCCGATAGTACCCGCAGAAGCCTAAAAACGATCTCAGAGACTTTAGGTCATGGGGCTGAGGCCAAGTGGTAACTGCCTCAGTCTTCTGGGGATCGGGAGAGACACCCTGCGCAGACACAATATGTCCCAGGTATTTAACCTGCGGCTGACAAAATTGACATTTGTCCAGAGAGATTTTTAGTCCTGCTTCTCCAAGACGATCCAGGACTTTTAGGAGTCTCTCTTCATGCTCCTCCAGCGACTTTCCGAAGACAATCAGGTCGTCCAAGTAGACCAGGACTTGGAGGAGATTCATATCTCCGACTGTCTTCTCCATTAATCGCTGGAAAGTCGCGGGCGCTCCTGTTATTCCCTGCGGCATTCTTTCGAATTGGAAGAAGCCGAGCGGGCAGATGAATGCCGTCTTCTCTTTGTCTTCTTCTGCCATGGGAATCTGATAATATCCACTACGCAAGTCGAGCACAGTGAACCATTTGCTTCCAGACAGAGAATCGAGTGCTTCATCAATGCAGGGAGTTGTGTACTGATCGGGCACAGTTCTGCTGTTCAGAAGCCTGTAGTCTATGCACATCCGTATTGTTCCGTTTTTCTTTCGAACTATAACAATCGGTGAGGCATAGGGACTTCGGGACTCTTTAATGATGCCGGCACAGAGCAACTCCTGCAGATGTTTCCTGACATCTTCGATATCTGCCGGTGCCAGACGACGCGATCTTTGTCGAAAAGGTCTTGAGTCATGGAGACGAATAGTGTGTTCAACATCTTTGGCAAGGCCAACGTCCCACTCATTGACTGAGAAGACATGGGAGCGTCGAGCCAGTTTTTGCCTGAGTCGTTCTTTCCATTCTCTGGGCACAGGTGAGTCGCCAAAGTTAATCTGGTTGCTGTCAAACTCTGAGGTTGCTGGTTTTTGGAGTGGCATAGAAATGACACTTTCAGTGCGATACATGTGACCAACGACCGTCCCCACTGGAATGACAGTCTCTCTGGCGGATTGATTCTGTACCAGAATTCTGAAACTGTTTACTTGTACGGCGTTCGCAGGCACTACCATGGGTTGCAGTAGGACATCACCTGGCAGAGGAGTAACTGGAGAAGAATCAACCATTAAAATCTCTGTGCCAACAGTCTGTTTGAAATCAACTTCACAGGTTATTTGCATGTCTTTGCCTGGAGGTATGGACAATGGATTTGGACCTTGCCATATTACACAGCCAACTTCATCATCTTGAGAGCTCCAAGTGGTTGAGTCTTTGAGTATAGGTTGCTGGTCTCTGTGAACTTGGATGCCCAATGTTTTGGTTATGTCCCGCCCCACCTTTTTACATTCTTGCACCAAGTTGCGGACATGGCTTGTGTTAGTCCCGACAATGACAGGCATCTGTTCTTCTTTGGGACTTGGACAGATCAGGGCAAGAACTGGTACAGTGTGACAGGTACCAGTAACTTCAGCAGGATACTCAACATCGACCACAACATAGCCACGATAGGGGTAACTGACATTGGACTCACTCAAACCCCAAAGGTCGAGACCAGTGACTGGATGTACAGGAACAGAGGGCAGATGGGCTTTGTACCAGGACTCAAATATTATGGTGACTTGTGATCCACTGTCGAATAGGGCATCACAAGGTTGACCGTTCACTTTTAGTGGCACAATACTGGGTGGCCCTATAAGTCCTTCTGGAATTCCAACTGGGGTGGGTGAAGTCAGAAGACCTTGTTTGACATTGCAGTTGTTGTCAGTGGCGGAGCTTGTTGGGGTACTTGGACTTTCTTTCATTATCTTGACTGTTTGAATGAGCTTTCTAATAACTTTGCTCTGATTCTCTGGATTGCGACATTTTGCCACAAAATGTCCTTTCTCACCACAGCGATAACAGAATTGTTCATCCACTGACTGTCTGTCTCGATTGGGAGACTTTGTTTTTGGTGTGGCCCCCACTGCTGTTACAGTAGCTGGTTTTGCGGAATGTTCTGCAGTATTATCTCTTTGAGCTACTTTTTGATGAAGCCTCTTTACTTGTTTCTTTAGGGCGGCAAGTTCTTGTGTGTCACTGTGTTCACTAGACTGCATTGTGGACACTGGCGGTAAACTTTTCTCATTGGTACCAGCGGGCTTAGGCATGCATGATGCTAGTTTGAGCTTGAGCTCTTTAACTTCAGCCTTCAGATTTTGTATTTCTGCTTGATCCGCTCCTGACTGTTTTGTCTGTACTTGGTGGACTGACGTATTGAGTTTTCGTCTTGAAGCCTCATACTCCTCCTCTGTGCGGATTTCACTTAAGAGTTGGAGGAATGTTGGAGGTGAAGATTTTCTCTCTCTCAGGCGCAGCTGGATTAACATGAGGTCAGAAGCGACAGCCCCTCTCAAGAGTTGTTCTAGACGAGCTTTATCCTTCCCCGAAGCTGGAAAACCTCCTCTTTGAATGACTTTAGTGAGAGCTCTCTCCAGTCGCCTTAGAAAATCAGACAGTTTTTCGCTTGGCTGTTGTTGCATTAGCCGGAAGGCGAAATAAAGATCATCTCCAGATTCAGCACTGCCAAATGCACTTTCCAATGCCTCCAAGTACTCAGCGGGACTGGCCTCAGAATCTGAATCACGGACAGACTTAGCCATCTCCAGGGCGGGCCCCTTCAAACTTTCCATCAGCCGACGCCTTTTCTCTTTATCAGAACAGTCACTTTCCTCTACCATAAGCCATGCCTGTTCAAGCCAGTGCTCAAATGTTTCTTCATTGGGAGGGACAGGCAAGTTCCCTGAGAACAGTCTCAAACGCCGATAACCACCTTCAGTTTGTGGTTTATGCATTTTCTCCAATAAATCGCCAACTGCTAGCAAGATAGACTCAGTGGAGTTAGCAGGAGGATGAGAACTCTGAGGTGGGCGAGTTGTGGGAAGCAAGCCTTGTAAATCTTCCAAAGTTTTGCCCTCAGCATTCAAAAGCGTTCTCAACTTCATAGTAAAATCATCAGTAGTTATAGGTTCACTGAGTGTGATGATCTGCCAACTCTCCCCACTATTCAGATTGAGCACTTCTTTGGGTGCATTGTCTTTAGGCACATCTTCTTTGCATTCACAAAGCACCATAAGGCGGCTCAGAGAAGTGTGAAACAGGCGACCTCTGACACGAACTCGTCCCAGACATTTTATTGTCTGTAATGTCTCCTCTATGTCTGCTACTTCCACATCTTCGGGTACCAGAACCATAAGAGCTTTAGCTTCCTCCAAGCCTTCGCCCCGACACCACCTCTTCAGCTCTGCAGCAAGCTCGATGCGGTCTGCCATCATGTTTTGGAGTCAAATTGATCAAAACTGAAAAGTTGGTTACTTTAAATCAACTTTAAGATTTAGTATAGCGCCACCTAGTGGACCCAATTCATCCCAGCGGTGCCTCCATTTTATGTAGCCCTTGTTTACTCACAGAATTAATTGAGCGGGCTTTGGGTTCGTTTTCAGCGTACACACGTACTTTCAAATATTTCAGCTTTATTTTCTCTCAAATGAATTGGATCTAAACAGTAGGTTTAAAATTGGCACTAAATACTAATATTGACCCCACTAATCAATTAACAAGAAGTAACGTCAAACACAAGGTAAAGTGAACAATGAATAACAAATTTAATTAGAAAATTCGGAAAAATAATATAAAATAAATAAAACACTTAGTAGTTTAGTTCACAATAAGCACAGTAAACAGCTTCCCCAAACAGATGAATCCCCCCACTCCAGGCAGTTCAAATGCAAGGGCAAATACTGGCCTATAAACAAGTTCTAAGCCGGCACAAATAACCTACGATGCAGGCCTGTGACGATGCTCGTGGGCGTTGAGACCAAAAACCACGAAGAGGTCGCTTCACTCAGAGAGCTAAAACAAAATTAATTACAGTACCTTGTGAAAGCGTATCCAAAAGATTAGGCTGAGAAAGGGGCAAATCCAGGCTCACGAAACAGCACAGCACGATGATGATGACTCTCCAGGTCCTCCGTCAGGCACATCCGGGTTCAGGAAACAGCAGTCACAATGGCAATGGTCCTCACGGTCCTCCGTCTCGTTGTCTAGCCGGCAACGATCCTCCACAAACTCCCTGGTCCCACCAAGTCGGCGAAAACGGTAGCTCACGGTCTCTTCAGATTAGCTTAACTGTGTTAGTAAGCCTCCGTGCTAACTAGCATGTCCTAAAGCAGCCAAACACCGTCCTGCAGCTTCGTGCTGAAACTACACGGGGTTCTTCCACCTTAGTCCATCCGTCTCAAAAGCGGCCTTGTCCAGCCTTAGCAAAAGCCCACTTCATCCCACAATTGTCCAAAAAGTAAGCTAGCACATCCACCGTACTGCAGCTGTCCCTCGTGCAGGCTGAACGGGACTCTTCCTGTTTTGCCCTGTGGTGCCTTCACTGACCGTTTCAAAATCGGACAAAACACATTTCACAGATACTACAATATAAATGAAATATTATTTAACAACATAAATTTTTTAACCTTGTAAATATATTTATTAAACACTTTACCATGAACTTGACGTTTATGAAACAAATGAATTTGTGCTTTTTATTTAATTTGTACTTTACAGTGTTTCACTACATATTTATACGGGTTACACAAGGCATAAGGAATATTATAGGAACATTTATTATTATAATTTTTTTTAATAATTCATTTTTTTGTGCTAATTGGCTTATTATTTTCACATAACCAAATGTTATGGCTCCAGATTGAGTCCATATAAGTGTACATGTAAATAAATGTTTGAAATTGTTCATGTTGCAATTGTGTTTCTTTTTAAGTCCTCAGTACAGGTGTGAAAGGGCGACATGAGGTCTGCCTTGACAGTATGGAAACCTGCAAAATCCAGAAAGTAGCAGGCTTGTTTTAAACTGAAAGATGCAATGCCTTCTAATGGAGATTTAAAAAAATACTGAGTTGGGTGAGTTTGGTTTTAAAAACCATGATTTGGAGTCAGCTCTCACCTGCTGCCATTGAGTGGGACGCTACACCTTTCTAATTAGCTAAAGTGTCATTTGCTTCTGAAGAATAGTTTGAGAAACAGTTTTTTTTTTTCAAAACAATGATTATCAGAAGTAAACAGAAAAACACAGGAGAGCCGCGAAAACACATAACTCTGAACAACAGCAGCGTTCCAGAGGAGCTATTCAAGAGAGACGTTCTCAGGTGTTTCCGGTCAGTGACAAACCGTGAAACCACTCAGAGTAGTCTGAAGCTTCCCACAGAGGAGGTGGTAAATGTTCCTGTCCCATCGCTCAGCCTCACACAGCCGACATGGAGCCAGACCTGATCCAGCAGGAACTCCTCCACAAACCTGTCCTGAGGAGGGTGAGCGACGGGCTTTCACCTGGAGCTCACCTGCCGTCTGGCCATGCTGACACACACACACACACACACACACACTCTCTCTCTCTCTCTCTCTCTCTCTCTCTCTCTCTCTCTCTCTCTATCAATAAAAACGGTGGTTAATGTCACTTACAAAGTCGGCTGCGGTCTGGTTCCAGCTCCTGGGGGTCCAGGTGGGAACCTGACTGGTGTGAATCCTCCTTCCTCAGCCCACTGAGGAGGACAAATCCACCGGGGAGACACACAACCAGGATCTGTTCACACACACCAGCGTGTGAAAAACTCTGCCCGTGAACAAAAATGTCCAACAGCACCGAGCTTTGGACAGCAGGTCCAAAAAGGGAGTAGAGGCGCCACAGCGTGTGTGTGTGTGTGTGTGTGTGTGTGTGTGTGTGTGTGTGTGTGTGTGTGTGTGTGTGTGTGTGTGTGTGTGTGTGTGGAGTAATGTGGGCCGGCTGGTTTTTCAGGTCTGTCCAGCCGGTGAGGCGTGTCGTCCTGTTTCTGGAACATGCCGGAGTTTCCACACCGCTCTTTGTCCAGCAGGCGTACCTGCACACACCTGAACCAGGTCTCAAAAGTAACTATTGTGAGGAGGCATGTAGGCCAAAGTGTCACGCCTGGGGTTGAGAACAGCCCCCCCTGCAGGGAAAGTGGAGAACTTCTGCCTGTATCAGCACAGGGGTGAGCAAGGAGAGGTGTCTTTGTTGGAGGCTGGAGGCTGGAGGCTGGAGGCTGGGTGGAGGCTGGTGGAGGCTGGAGGCTGGGTGGAGGCTGGAGGCTGGAGGCTGGTGGAGGCTGGAGGCTGGAGGCTGGAGGCTGGGTGGAGGCTGGTGGAGGCTGGAGGCTGGGTGGAGGCTGGTGGAGGCTGGAGGCTGGAGGCTGGTGGAGGCTGGAGGCTGGAGGCTGGGTGGAGGCTGGTGGAGGCTGGAGGCTGGAGGCTGGGTGGAGGCTGGAGGCTGGCTGGAGGCTGGAGGCTGGAGGCTGGGTGGAGGCTGGTGGAGGCTGGGTGGAGGCTAGATGGAGGCTGGAGGCTGGGTGGAGGCTGGTGGAGGCTGGAGGCTGGGTGGAGGCTGGTGGAGGCTGGAGGCTGGAGGCTGGAGGCTGGGTGGAGGCTGGTGGAGGCTGGAGGCTGGAGGCTGGGTGGAGGCTGGGTGGAGGGTGGAGGCTGGGTGGAGGCTGGAGGCTGGCTGGAGGCTGGAGGCTGGAGGCTGGGTGGAGGCTGGTGGAGGCTGGAGGCTGGAGGCTGGGTGGAGGCTGGTGGAGGCTGGAGGCTGGAGGCTGGGTGGAGGCTGGAGGCTGGGTGGAGGCTGGTGGAGGCTGGAGGCTGGTGGAGGCTGGAGGCTGGGTGGAGGCTGGTGGAGGCTGGAGGCTGGCTGGAGGCTGGAGGCTGGAGGCTGGGTGGAGGCTAGGTGGAGGCTGGAGGCTGGGTGGAGGCTGGTGGAGGCTGGAGGCTGGGTGGAGGCTGGTGGAGGCTGGAGGCTGGCTGGAGGCTGGAGGCTGGAGGCTGGGTGGAGGCTGGTGGAGGCTGGAGGCTGGGTGGAGGCTGGTGGAGGCTGGAGGCTGGAGGCTGGAGGCTGGGTGGAGGCTGGTGGAGGCTGGAGGCTGGAGGCTGGGTGGAGGCTGGGTGGAGGCTGGAGGCTGGGTGGAGGCTGGAGGCTGGCTGGAGGCTGGAGGCTGGAGGCTGGGTGGAGGCTGGTGGAGGCTGGAGGCTGGAGGCTGGGTGGAGGCTGGTGGAGGCTGGAGGCTGGAGGCTGGGTGGAGGCTGGAGGCTGGGTGGAGGCTGGAGGCTGGAGGCTGGGTGGAGGCTGGTGGAGGCTGGAGGCTGGAGGCTGGGTGGAGGCTGGTGGAGGCTGGAGGCTGGGTGGAGGCTGGAGGCTGGGTGGAGGCTGGTGGAGGCTGGAGGCTGGGTGGAAGCTGGTGGAGGCTGGAGGCTGGAGGCTGGGTGGAGGCTGGAGGCTGGGTGGAAGCTGGTGGAGGCTGGAGGCTGGAGGCTGGGTGGAGGCTGGAGGCTGGGTGGAAGCTGGTGGAGGCTGGAGGCTGGGTGGAGGCTGGTGGAGGCTGGAGGCTGGGTGGAGGCTGGGTGGAGGCTGGAGGCTGGGTGGAGGCTGGAGGCTGGCTGGAGGCTGGAGGCTGGAGGCTGGAGGCTGGGTGGAGGCTGGTGGAGGCTGGAGGCTGGAGGCTGGGTGGAGGCTGGAGGCTGGGTGGAGGCTGGAGGCTGGAGGCTGGGTGGAGGCTGGTGGAGGCTGGAGGCTGGAGGCTGGGTGGAGGCTGGTGGAGGCTGGAGGCTGGGTGGAGGCTAGGTGGAGGCTGGGTGGAGGCTGGGTGGAAGCTGGAGGCTGGGTGGAGGCTAGGTGGAGGCTGGAGGCTGGAGGCTGGGTGGAGGCTGGAGGCTGGGTGGAGGCTGGAGGCTGGGTGGAGGCTGGTGGAGGCTGGAGGCTGGAGGCTGGGTGGAGGCTGGAGGCTGGGTGGAAGCTGGTGGAGGCTGGAGGCTGGAGGCTGGGTGGAGGCTGGAGGCTGGGTGGAAGCTGGTGGAGGCTGGAGGCTGGGTGGAGGCTGGTGGAGGCTGGAGGCTGGGTGGAGGCTGGAGGCTGGCTGGAGGCTGGAGGCTGGAGGCTGGAGGCTGGGTGGAGGCTGGGTGGAGGCTGGAGGCTGGGTGGAGGCTGGAGGCTGGCTGGAGGCTGGAGGCTGGAGGCTGGAGGCTGGGTGGAGGCTGGTGGAGGCTGGAGGCTGGAGGCTGGGTGGAGGCTGGAGGCTGGGTGGAGGCTGGAGGCTGGAGGCTGGGTGGAGGCTGGTGGAGGCTGGAGGCTGGAGGCTGGGTGGAGGCTGGTGGAGGCTGGAGGCTGGGTGGAGGCTAGGTGGAGGCTGGAGGCTGGAGGCTGGGTGGAGGCTGGAGGCTGGGTGGAGGCTGGTGGAGGCTGGAGGCTGGGTGGAGGCTAGGTGGAGGCTGGGTGGAGGCTGGGTGGAAGCTGGAGGCTGGGTGGAGGCTGGGTGGAAGCTGGAGGCTGGGTGGAGCCGAGGTGGAAGCTGGAGGCTGGGTGGAGGCTGGGTGGAAGCTGGAGGCTGGGTGGAGGCGAGGTGGAGGCTGGGTGGAGGCTGGGTGGAGGCTGGAGGCTGGGTGGAGGCGAGGTGGAGGCTGGGTGGAGGCTGGGTGGAGGCTGGAGGCTGGGTGGAGGCTGGGTGGAGGCTGGAGGCTGGGTGGAGGCGAGGTGGAGGCTGGGTGGAGGCGAGGTGGAGGCTGGGTGGAGGCTGGGTGGAGGCTGGAGGCTGGGTGGAGGCTGGATGGAGGCTGGGTGGAGGCTGGAGGCTGGGTGGAGGCTGGTGGAGGCTGGAGGCTGGAGGCTGGAGGCTGGTGGAAGCTGGAGGCTGGGTGGAGGCTGGGTGGAGGCTGGTGGAGGCTGGAGGCTGGAGGCTGGGTGGAGGCTGGAGGCTAGGTGGAGGCTGGGTGGAGGCTGGGTGGAGGCTGGAGGCTGGGTGGAGGCTGGATGGAGGCTGGAGGCTGGGTGGAGGCTGGGTGGAGGCTGGGTGGAGGCTGGAGGCTGGGTGGAGGCTGGGTGGAGGCTGGAGGCTGGGTGGAGGCTGGGTGGAGGCTGGAGGCTGGGTGGAGGCTGGGTGGAGGCTGGAGGCTGGGTGGATGCGAGGTGGAGGCTGGGTGGAGGCTGGGTGGAGGCGAGGTGGAGGCTGGGTGGAGGCTGGGTGGAGGCTGGAGGCTGGGTGGAGGCTGGATGGAGGCTGGAGGCTGGGTGGAGGCGAGGTGGAGGCTGGGTGGAAGCTGGAGGCTGGGTGGAGGCTGGGTGGAGGCTGGGTGGAAGCTGGAGGCTGGGTGGAGGCTGGGTGGAGGCTGGTGGAGGCTGGAGGCTGGAGGCTGGGTGGAGGCTGGAGGCTAGGTGGAGGCGAGGTGGAGGCTGGGTGGAGGCTGGGTGGAGGCTGGAGGCTGGGTGGAGGCTGGATGGAGGCTGGAGGCTGGGTGGAGGCGAGGTGGAGGCTGGGTGGAAGCTGGAGGCTGGGTGGAGGCTGGGTGGAGGCTGGGTGGAAGCTGGAGGCTGGGTGGAGGCGAGGTGGAGGCTGGGTGGAGGCTGGAGGCTGGTGGAGGCTGGTGGAGGCTGGGTGGAGGCTGGAGGCTAGGTGGAGGCTGGTGGAGGCTGGGTGGAGGCTGGAGGCTGGTGGAGGCTGGTGGAGGCTGGGTGGAGGCTGGAGGCTAGGTGGAGGCTGGTGGAGGCTGGGTGGAAGCTGGAGGCTGGTGGAGGCTGGAGGGTGGAGGCTGGTGGAGGCTGGAGGGTGGAGGCTGGTGGAGGCTGGAGGGTGGAGGCTGGTGGAGGCTGGTGGAGGCGAGGTGGAGGCTGGTGGAGGCTGGTGGAGGCTGGTGGAGTGTGCTCGCTGCATGCAGTCTTCTGGAGATGCTGTTATCTCAACAGTCAGGGGTCTATGGGGCAGTGGGCTGGCCTGGACGCTGGGCTTCTGCGTGCTGATTGGATGATCTGTCTGAAGCTTGACTGACAGTGAAATGAGCAAATCAGTGATCTTGAAGTAAAAAAAATGCACCAAAGTGCTTCTGAAGTTTTTCACTCTGTTGTTCTGAGTTGATCCGGAGGCTTCACTGATCCTCAGAGACTTTGTGTTTGTGAAAAACGACTGGCGTTGTGTTTGGAGACTGGTTTAGGTCACTCTGCGGTTTCTGTCACCAACCAGCAGCTGGAGCTTCTCCCCGTCTCTCACTCTCACTCTCAGGCGTCACACAGCTCCAGCCTCCAGCAGCTCCAGCTGCTCGCCAGCTGCACACAGCGGCAGACAGGGTGAATGTTGTGGACCGGATTTTGGCGAAGTCATTTGATAGTCTTCCTTATGAAGAGAAAATTGGTGTTAAACTGCATAACAGATCAACTCCAAAGACTGAGCTGGTGCCAAAAGGAGGGGAAAAGTAACAGGTCTCTTCAGCCGTCCTGGTCTGACCAGGTGAGCTCCCGACTGAAGTGCTGTCACCAGTAAAATATCCTGCTGGCCACGCCTCTGATGAAACCATCTCAGGGATGTGTTGTCTGGTCACAGTGGGCTCTGGGTCTGGGTCAAAGTCTAACTTTGACAGGGCAACAAAGGCATGGAAGCTAATAGAATTTACATACAAAAACAGACACATATTACAATGTATGCTGAAAGTGAGCTTCCCCTCTTTGGAAGACCAGCAGCTGCCACTGGTGTCAACGTTGTTTTGACGTTGAAGTAACGTTTTTCTTCCACTGACATTATTTCAACGAAATTTCAACGTTTAAGGTCGGTCAAATGCCAGCTGGGTAGCTTAAGCCAGGTTTACACTTGCACGATTCTGTGGCACGCATTGCCACGAATCGAGTCGCAAACGGTCGCAAACTACTCGTAAAGTGGCGTGAAGTGTGCGTAAACCCGTCGGGACTGCGTGCCATGTCGGGACGAGAATTTTGAAATGTTCAAAATTTTGGTCACGACAAAATATCGCGAACGGGCCGAGAACTATGCGCCAACTGTCCGTGAACTCCTTGTGAACACTTCGGGACGATGCGGGAGGATGTGTGCCAGTCGTGGCCACCGGCGAGGACCCGGAAAAGGGCCCCATGCGGGGGATTTTCGACCCACTGTTGCTGTTGCTGTGGCGCCTTTAATTTGTCATTGAAACTGACTGATGTCAGCCGTCCGTCGGGGCCCCCTTCAGCTCGGGGCCCCAGGCAGCGCCTTTTCTGCCTTTTCAGAGCAGCTGCAGGTTCAGGATCTTCTCTTCTCTGCAGTGATGGAGTCTCTGGCAGTCAGCATGGTGTCTGTTCCACAGCAAATCCAAAAATGACCCGGGGTTGGGGAAGCCCCCTTTTTACTCGTATATGACGCGCGTGCAACCACGTCGTGCCGGTGCGGGAAGCTCGTAAACTATGCGCAAACTATGCGTGAATTTGCTGTGAATGCGTCGTGTCAGTTCGCGAAACTGACGGGCGCATTCGTGAACTGTCCGTGAACTGTGCGCCAACTGTCCGTGAACTGGTCATGAACTGTGCGTGAACTAGTGGTGAACAGTGCGGGAGTCTGCCGGTTCGTGACTCCAGATTGGCACGCCTTGCCACGACAACATCGTGGCAAAAAGTCATGCAAGTGTAAACCTGGCTTTAAGGACTAGCTGATGTAAGGAATGGTGTTGAGAACCTGGATCCTCTTACGTAACAGAAATGCTAATCATTGAAGAACAGCTATTAATTTAATTGTTAAATTCTTATTACTTTTCCTGGTTTTGTTGTGTGCACTAAATGGATTTTCAACCGATGATCTGAAATTTGATCTCAACATTTAAAACTCCTCTGAGCTGCTGACAACAGGACAGAACAGGAATGGTCTTTAATTACTGAAGCTAATGCTAATCACTGACTGTACTGCTTGAATGACTCTTCTCGTATCGCGACCTGATCATTAGAGTGACGCAAATAAAACAATTTAAAGCACAAACGTGTCTTAATAACTGCAGTTAGAGTGGTAACTCACCCGGAGCCATCGTCTCCTCAGCTCTGAACGTCTCATCTTCGGCTTGATTTTGCTGCAGGGCCTCCAGACTCTTCCCTACTTTTATTTCACTTTATTTCTCACTGTTTGTAACATTTTATGACTCTCTTCTTGCAACGGAAAGCAACAAAACTGCAGAAAGAAACATGACGGTCGTGTCCTTCGGTTAGCTTGCTTACGTCCACTGAGCAGCGGAATGCTTACCGTCTGATTGCCCCGCCCACTGAGAACGGTTCCACTGAGACAAACAAGGCCGGTGGAGACGCAACCAAACCGAGTCGGGTCGAGTCGAGTGCAGCACAGCCGATGGAGCAGACTGGAGTAGGGGAGGTGGAAACACACCAAAACAGGCAAACACTGGGTCGGCCCTCGTTGAGACGCCAGAGGCCGGCCGGCCACATGGCCTGGCTCCTCCAGTCCTGGTTCATGGGGTCCACAGCACTGCGCCAGTGTGGGCCACCAGGGGGATCCCAGCAGAGACATACAGCTGCATCCGAGCCAAACGAACCCAGTTCCATGGTGATCTCTTATCAGTGGCGGATTAACAAAAAGCAGATGCCAATATGCATCACAAAGGTGAATATCTGCGCCGATGATTGGTGGATCCCCAGTCTGCTGCCAGGGTTTGAGTCCTCATCAGTTATTGACAGGGAGGATCAGAGGGAACCCTGTTTAAATCCAAATAAAGCCTAATTCTGCTGTAGAATGACCATGGAGGCACCAGAAAGCTTTGGAATTAAGTTTAAATCCGAATACACAGTTTAAAAAAGTTTGCGAATACAATTTTTTCTTCTCTGGAAGTGGAATTATATGTAAATTTATTCTGGTGGTTCTATGCATGCTCCACTGTGATGACGCAATATTCCAAGATGGCGGCCGCAGCCCGCGGTTGCACTCATACAGAGATTTATTTAACGGCAGTTTTAGAAGATTTGGATTTAATGAAACAAGTGGATGGACTTCGGAATAAACCAGTTCCAAGTCAAAGCACCGTGTAACCACAGTCATGGAGGCTGAAATAGTGATACACTTTGAATTTCTATTTCATTTATTTATTGAATTTTATGAGTCAATTCCATCTGCAGTTTCGATAAATGTTAGTAAGTTTTATACTCTATAAGTTTATGTGGGTGGATAATCTCTCTCTCTTGCTTGTAAAGCATATAGTTGAAAATGAATCAGGCAGACTGGGGGTGTTTATACAGGTGAAGTCGTCTCTCTCTCAGAGTGCCGTCTACGGCAGGTCCTCCCAGCTGGGCTGTGCGGCGAACACGCTTCGTTTTCACTGGAAGATAAGACGCTTGTCCCTCTGCTGTCCCAGTCTGCCAGTGTTTCTCTGAGTGATGAGGCTCAGTGGCCCCGCGGGGGCCGGGTGGGGGCGGGGTGGGGGCCGGGTGGGGGCCGGCTGGGGGCCGGCTGGGGGCGGGGTGGGGGCCGGGTGGGGGCCGGGCTGGGGGCCGGCTGGGGGCGGGGTGGGGGCTGGGCGGAGCCCTGGACCATAAAGACAGCCAGTGTTTGCTGCTGTGAGAAAGTGCAGCTCGGCTTCACCTGAGCGGACGGCTTTGTTCCGTCCCGGCCTCGGGCTGGAAGAGCTGCTCAGGTGTTCAGACCGTTACATAAGTTATCCAGTTTCACACTTTTTAAAAACAGCACCGCTGCATTGTGGGAAGTTGTCTGTGACCTTCATCTTCTTCAGCATAAGTGATCTCAGCTGAGCTGTTTGAAAAGCCAGGCCCGCTGGAGGGAGCTAAGGAAATGCTGGATCTGTGACGACTCTCAGGTGATACTAAACACTCTGACCAGAGTCTGGCAGGTTCCGGACTGAGTCTGGACTCTGCAGGTTCTGGACTCTGCAGGTTCTGGACTCTGCAGGTTCCGGACTGAGTCTGGACTCTGCAGATTCTGGACTCTGCAGGTTCTGGACTCTGCAGGTTCCGGACTGAGTCTGGACTCTGCAGATTCTGGACTCTGCAGGTTCTGGACTCTGCAGGTTCCGGACTGAGTCTGGACTCTGCAGGTTCTGGAGGTTCCGGACTGAGTCTGGACTCTGCAGTCTGCTTCACCAGATTTGATAAGCGGAGACGGACGGTGCAGCTCGTCATCCTAAACTCACACTCTGAAGCAGCAGGATCAAGTCTAGAATGTGTACATATTGGTCTGTTTGTTGGGACTAGAACCACATGTTGAACAAACTCTGGCCTGGTTTTCACCTGGCATTAAAATGGATCCTAGTTTATCCGAAAGTAAGTGTCGAGTGATACGTCTTCACTTGGACCACTTCCCGAGGTGGTCTGGCACGATGTGCATAAAAACATGGATCTGTGAGAAAAGAACTGAACCAGTTCAGAACAGTACCAGAGAGGCCCACCAGGGGGCTCAGTCTAATTATTAAAATGTGCTGGTCCACTGTAGCCTCTTAAACCAGCCCCGCCCACTCCTTATCCAGTTTGGATTCTGGAGCTGGGCTCAGTCTGGTCGGAGCCCATAGAGGGGATTTCACTCGGTCTGAAACGGTCGAGCCAGTCAGCGTTGCCGCTTTTTGTTTTCAAAGTTTTTTGGTGAATTCCGGTGGCTAAACTGAAAGTGACTGCACGTAGCGGAGATCACGGACTTTAACTTTAACCATCGTCTGAAAGCTGCAATAAGTAAAGTTATTGACAAAATACCAAGAATTACAACAATCAAGCAAGAGCCAGAGTCTGGCCTGGAGAGGTTCTGACAGGAAAAGACGTTTTCGCCTGTCTTTGCGTGTAGAGAAGCTAGAGCTAATGAGCTAATGCTAACCCTTAGAGAAGCTAACGCATTATGATGATGTAATGTTTTGATGCGCTGATTGGCTGAAGTACGCTGTCAGTCAAAGGAGTAACCGACGCCCCCTGCAGGGAGTTTCTATGGGCTCCTATCCAGACTGAGCCCAGCTCCAAAATCCAAACTGGATGAGGAGTGGGGGGGCTGGTTTATGAGGAAAGGTCCACTGTGTCAAAAGCGGCTCTCAGGTCCAGTAGAACCAACACTGTGAGTTTTTTAATATCTAGACTCCACCTGATATCGTCTAAACTCTTTAAAGGGCATCTTGGCTCTGCGGTTCACTCCAGAACCAGACTGACGTCTTTCTAAAATGGCGTTTGTCATTAAAAAGCCACGGACTTGCTTAAACCACCGAGGAGTGACTCTGTGCTGAAGAGGGGGCGAGGAGGGGGCGGATCGGCGGCGTTGATGTCTGCTCTGCCAGCAGCCTCATCGCCGGGCGGTGGTCCTGGTTCTCTCCGGGGGGTCGTGGCTCCCGGAGTGCCTATGTACCGCCTCCTCCATCAGCTTCCGGCGAGCTGCAGAGGTCGAAGCTGCTGCTCCAAGACTGAGGAGGAATGGTCCGGGTCCAGGACCGCGGCGAAGTGATCCGTCCCCGGGACGGCAGCGGAGCGATGAGGTCCTGATCCAGCAAGCTGGGGGAGCAAGCAGTGGAGAGGGAGCCAGCAAGTCCGTGGAGGCGGAGCCTGAGGGTGAGGCTTGTGTTGGCCCGGCACCACCACCATGAGGGCTGGTGCTCTGGTGTGGAGCAGGAGGGAGTCTAGGGTGCTGCGGCGGCTGCGGCAGCGGTGGCGGCGGCGGCGGTGGCGGCGGCGGCGGCCACAGATGACCCGCTGACCAGAGGTTGTTGGTGCGCCACCACCATGGTCTCAGCCAGCGTGGTGTCTTCCTCCCTGACCTCCTCCCTCAGGTCAGCCACAGTTTTATCTGCTTTAGAGATCGGGAGGTGCCGTCATGTAGGGGCTGGCAGCAGTACCCATGAGCACACCTCTGGTCTCTGGAGCCCGGGTTCACTACTGCTGCAGCTGTGCTCACGAGAAAACATCTGGACCCCTGATGCTTCAGGACTCCTGAAACATCTGGACCTCTGATACTTCAGGACTCCTGAAACATCTGGACCTCTGATGCTTCAGGACTCCTGAAACATCTGGACCCCTGATGCTTCAGGACTCCTGAAACATCTGGACCCCTGATGCTTCAGGACTCCTGAAACATCTGGAGCACTGATGCTTCAGGACTCCTGAAACATCTGGAACTCTGATGCTTCAGGACTCCTGAAACATCTGGACCTCTGATGCTTCACGGCTTGGTGAAACATCTGGACCTCTGATGCTTCAGGACTCCTGAAACATCTGGACCTCTGATGCTTCAGGACTCCTGAAACATCTGGACCTCTGATGCTTCAGGACTCCTGAAACATCTGGACCTCTGATGCTTCAGGACTCCTGAAACATCTGGACCTCTGATGCTTCAGGACTCCTGAAACATCTGGAGTTGTGATGCTTCAGGACTCCTGAAACATCTGGACCTCTGATGCTTCAGGACTCCTGAAACATCTGGACCTCTGATGCTTCAGGACTCCTGAAACATCTGGAACTCTGATGCTTCAGGACTCCTGAAACATCTGGACCCCTGATGCTTCAGGACTCCTGAAACATCTGGACCCCTGATGCTTCAGGACTCCTGAAACATCTGGAGTTGTGATGCTTCAGGGCTTTGTGAAACATCTGGACCTCTGATGCTTCAGGGCTTTGTGAACCATCTGGAGTTGTGATGCTTCAGTTTCGGGTGAACGTCTCTGAACAAAAGATTTTCAGTGGAATGTTGGAGCCGATCCTGGCTCGCCGGTCTTGAGCCAGTCAGGTGAGAGGCGTCCTTCAGATGAAAGGTTCTGAACTACATTCCTGCTCTGGCCAGAAGCTGTTCTTTCCCCTGGGTGGAGTGAATGGGTGGAGGTTTGTTGGAGATGTTCTGGTCGGGTGTTTCCAAACACCTGTCAGGTTAGTTTTGGTTTTATGTTTTTATAAATGCTGTTGAAAATGGTTGCTTCCATCCGGTTTGTGAGCAGAGGAGCTGCAGAGCTGTAGAGATCTACTGCATGTAGAAACAAATGGGAATAAAGACACGTCAACTGGCTTTTAAGAATAAGTCTTTATATTTTTTCTATGTGAAACAAATGACTGTTATACTACACAAAGAGAAGCAGATACTGTAGAGAGACAGAGACCATCTCTGGAAAAAAAGTACAGAACATGAAAATACAGATACTGATTTTATAGAACTGTAAATTATTGCTTGTTTTTGCTACTTTGTTTTCTGGATTCCTACAATACGAGACACACTAGTCAGATCTGAACAGAAACAGTACAACAGTGACAAACTGTATTATTGAGCGTTACAGCTGAAGTTCCCCAGAAAGAAAGAAAAAAAAACATTCAAACAGAGTCCAACGCACTGACAGTTGGTTTTGATCGAGCATCTTTAAGATTTGATACACATTTTCATTACAACATTGCCGAGAGAAGCCGTCACAGACTGCACACTGACTGGCCTCAGCAACAGAAAAACACTTGGCATATATACAGAATATACATCTTTCAGCTCCCACCAAGAAGGGCACCTTTTTCAGACACCGAGAGCAAAAAGAAAAACACATAATGGCATCAGCAGCTCCACCAATCAGCTGTCAGCTCAGGTAACAGCCTCACCTGTGGAGCAGCGTCCCGTCTCCAGGAGAGAAGTTCAACACAAACACAGGAAGCCACGATGTTCTTTCAACCCTTGAGTCAAGAAGGCCTGAAAGGTGAGGAGTAGTTCCCTCTCTGCAGGATGCTGGTGAAAAGGCTAACAGGTGTCAGGAAAATCACACACCACAAAGAAAGACTGAAATGTGCTTCTCACTTGGTCTTTTCAAGACTTTTTTCTGTGAAGGAAAGAGAACACAAAGTGCTGACATGCACAGAATGGAGCCTCGCTCGGATATTCTTCGATAGCAAAACAGTATTTTCTGATTGCATGCTGCCTAACATGAAGCTCAAAGCCCCGTAAAAAACTCTGAAATGTTTAAATAAATGAGCATAATGAGCTGATAGGTTCAAGACTTCCTCAGAGACCCAACAGCAAAAGTTCATACGTTCATAGAAAATGAGCAAAATATGCAGTACAAGCTTCTGAGGCTGTGCTGGGAAAATAAGCTCCTTTTCGCTGGCTTTATACATGAGTGTCAGATAGAAAAATCATTTCATGGGATGGAAATGTGAGGTGAGAAAGTGCTTTGGTTGGTTTACCACTGATATCTCATGAGGCTAATGGATTTTCCCTTTTCTCCGCAAACTGCGTCATCTACAAATACGACTTCCACAAATGAAGCTCAGCTATGTACAGCGAGAAGCAGCGTTTGCTCCGGCTGCAGGGCCTGGCCACGCCTCCAGGCCTCAGTGCAAAGCAAGCAGGTTCAGAGGCTCACAGCGAGTGGCCTGGTCACGTGACAACACAGCACGACTGCAGCGCCTTGGAGACGCCTCGCCGTCGCCGCTCCTCCTCTTCGTGTGGGAATATGCACTTACGTTAAAACGCCACAAAAGATCTCTGTTGTCACAAACAACGATAAAAAAAACTGGTCTACACCAGAGAGTGAGCATGCAGAAAGCGTCGGGGAATCCAACATACAGTAAGAATACACATCCAGGAAGTTGAGCAGAGACACCTGTCCAGACCGGGCCGGGGCAGACCGCCGCTAGCCGCCGCTAGCCGCCGCTAGCCGCCGTTAGCTTCTGGGCGCCGTGCCGTGAACAGGCGTCTGTCCCAGTATATACATGCAGACGGCAAACTGAGGGGGATGTCAAAAGAAGTGGAAGCGTCTCTCTTTTCATGAGTCTGGTGTCCTCAAACACACAGCGCGTCACAGAGAGCTAACAAGCTAACAAGCTAACTGACGAGCAATGAGCGTACTGATGAGTGACAGGTGCCTGCGGAGGGAGGGGCATTATTTCACCCCTGTCAGAGGGGAGTGGGGGCACATGCACTCCCCACGCTGTCCACAGAATGTGATGTGTGTGTGTGTGTGTGTGTGTGTGTGTGTGTGTGTGTGTGTGTGTGTGAGAGGTTCTCATCCATCCCCTTTAAGCCGCCTCATTCATGACCACACTCCCTCAAACACGTCCATGTGTGTTCTGCTTGTAGTTGAACTGAAATGAGGGGCATCATGCTCTCTGTGGGTGCAGAGCTGAGGGGGGGGCAGGTGTGGAGCGGGTATCAACGCCGTGGGGGGGTGGGGGAGGCCTCTCTAGTTGAAGACCTTGGGGGGTCCGTCGGGACGTCTGGTCTGGACGATCTGCTGCTTGGGCCTGGCCGCCTCGTCCTCCTCCGTCTCGCTCTCGCACACGTGGACCACCACGCTGGGGGTGGACTCGGTCCCGGCGTGGAGCTCGTACTTCTCTCCTGAGGACACAGGAAGAAAACACTCCCGATGAAAACTCACTTCCTGTAAAGGAAGGTTCATTCATTTCACTGCAGGAGGAGAGGACGGCAGGCGGGCTCTGGGTCAGTGGTTCGTGCTCCTGCTTCACACTGAGGAACAACGGGTTCAAACCCCAGCCAGGCCTGTCCTGCTGGAGGTTCTACATGTTCTCCTGGTTTCTGCATGAGTGTACAGCAGAGGAATGACCACTAGGTGTCAGTCATTTCAGTATTTGCCAGGTGCCGATGGAGGAATGTCCTCCCTCTGAAGGATTCCTTCTCTGAGCGGGAACTGGACACTGACACACCTGGGAGTTTGATCTGAGCAGAGAAATGTCAACAGCCATCCAAATCACTGTCAGCATTTTGACCTTTTCTGCATTTTTCAGCATCAAACCTTTAAATCTGATGAGGGTTTTAGAAAGAATGGGGCAGTCAGGTGGATGAGAGCTGAGCGGAGACTGACCGGGTCCCAGCTTGGCCACGGCACACAGCAGGTCGTAGTTGATGACGGGCGTGGCGTCCTCGCTCTGGCTCCAGCCCACGGGCGGCGAGGCGGGCGGCGAGATCAGGAACTGCTTGACCGGCTGTGGAGGGGCCAGATAGGACTTGTCGATGTCCTCGTCACCGTTCTGGATCTGGAGGAGGTGAGAGGAGAATCCAGACCAGCTGAGCTCAGACTGGCCAATCAAATCAAATCAAATCAAATCAAATCAAATCAAATCAAATCAAATCAAATCAAATGCTCATGAAGACCTTTTCAAACACAACTGTCAAAGTGAAAATACAAAGAGACAAAAACAAGTAAAGTGACACATAAACTGACATTAACACCACACACTGCGGCCTCCAGTCTTTGCGCCCCTGATGGAGATGAATTGGAATTGGGCAAAGATATTCTAGACATTTTTGATCAGTGTCCTCTGCCAGAATTCCGTACAGAGTTTGAAGTGTGTTTGTCAAAGTCAGGAGATTGAGGATGGGGGTAAGGGGGGGGGGGGGGGGGGGGGGGTGTAAGGGGGGGGGGGGCGTTCAGGCAGCCCAGAATGGACTGGTGTGGCAGGAAAAGAAGGCATTTTTGAGGGCTTGTTATGGGGAGACTGAGCGACAGATCAAAAAAAGCTGGCTGATTATTGAAGGTCAGTGTGTGTAGATGCAGCCTGCTGAGTTTGGGCTCATTTGGTCCAAACTCCGAGGAGTTCAGTTCATTTGAATAATTGGAAGCCAAACGACATTTCCACTTAGACAATGAATGGGTTTTAGAGAAGCCTCTAGAGTGAAAACCATGGAAGCTACAGGAAAGAGCTGATTGACTTTTCTGATCAGGAGGCCACAAAGGAATTTTCTGTCAAATATGAAAAAGATTGGTAAACGTATTTTTTTTAAATTGCATTGTAACCTTTGCACACTCCCATAGGTGGCGCTGTAGCATCTATCACAGTCATTCATACATCAATATAATCAGCATCATGTTGTGTATAATTGATCAACATTTCGAGACAGTCAGACAAAGTATGGCTCAGTGAGTTCCACCGTCTTCTGCAGGAGCTGCGGCTGGACGGCCGGTTCCAGCGCTGCTTCAGGCTGACGCTGTTTCTGCCAGAAGCGGTGAACAAATGAAATCGCGCACGCCGCTCACCTTGGCATTACGCCAACTGCTTTGCGTGGTCGGAGCCCTGCATGCCTTCCGTCAGCACGTCCGTGACGATTTCTACGCTGATCGGCTGTCCTGGCGTGAATTCACTTGAAAAGTTCAATTATTTCAAGTTGAGCGACAAGCGACAAGCGCTGAAGCGGCGGGAGGCGGGTGGCGGCGTGTGGCAGTGCAAGTCGATGGGTGCGCGATTTTTTCGCTGGAAACGCTCGTCGCCAGCCGCATCATTGGTTGCTGCCCGCCGCTCAAGATTGAGCGACAATCGTGTCATTACACTGACTGTGTGTAACCTCATTGCGTGAAAAAGTCGCGTCGCGTCGCGTCGCATCCGGTGGAAACACGGCGTAATAGTTACATTTGACCACAAATATGATTCTTGGCATTGATTAATGACTGGAGTTTGATTTTCAAGACAGAACACAATCTTTGAAAATGTTTCTGAAACAGATCAGAAGCCACAATAAGAATGGGGGTGTCAAGCCGACAGTGAGAAGACAGTGAGCCACTTCCTTAAGCAAACCCCAATGCACATCTCCCCTGTGGAGGCACCACCCCCCTGGTGGAGGAGAGGCCCCTGCAGGTACACAACCTGCAGGCTGGCCAGACAGGCTGCCGAACGTCTGCAACGCCACTGGGAGGCCTGCAACCACCACACGGGCCTGTCCATGAAGCCTGGCTGAAGCTATACCCAGGAGGGGGGTGGACCCCCCCGGCGGGGACCGCGGCCACCGCTCTGAGCTGACCTCGCAGGGCCACAATAGCAGGGTCCATACAAAACCTGGGGAAGGGCGGCTCGGTAGGACAAGACTGGGCCAATGCGATAAGCCAAGGAATGGGGCGCACGCCACCTGCACAGCCCATGCAACATCACCACGTCAGCAAGTAGTGGAGCCACATCCGGGAGAGGGAGCGGCCGCATGGCGGCCCCCAGTCCCTTCCGTCCTACAAGTGTTCACCTGCTCAAAATGAGGCAGGGGCGTACATGGCCGAACCATCACCAACAGTGTCGTTCAGTGGGTCAGACAAGGACCGTGCAATAAGCTGAAGAAGGAGGCATACGCCGCCTACACAGCCTACGCACGACTGCAGGGCCAACAAGGCCTAGCTGAGCCAGGATCAGGAGAAGGAACGGTGGCACAGCAGTGCCCCCTCCCTTCCGCCTTCTTGCCAGAGGCGCTCTGCTCCAGAGTAGGCACCAATAAGCCGGAAGAACACACAACAACGCTTCCACTTGCAGTGCCCAAGCCGCGTGGCGACCGCCACCGCGGGGTCCAATAGCAGGGGAGGCAGCACATGCGGCCCATAACCCAAAGCCAGCCAACGCCAGTCCTGCCGCTATCAACGAGGATCTTGCCGACAAGCCAAGTGAGGCGCACACGAATAGTGCTCCGTCCAGGAGGGAAACGGCTGCCCAGCAGCCCCCTCCACCATCAGTCCTCAAAAGCACCACCTGCCAGAGTGGGGGTGCAGCGCACCGAGCTAGCAGCTCAGAGAGCCAAACCCAGGCGGAGTGCTCAGCAGCCTCTTGCACCGTCCGCCTCCTCCGCAGTGCCACCCGCCGGGAACGGTGGGTGCGCACAACAAGTCGATACAATGGCAGTAAGACAAGCTGGGGGAGGGGCGTACGCCACCCGCACAGCAGACGCCGTACTACCAAGCCCATGAACACCATCTGAGGCTGTGCTTGGGAGAGGGGACTTCCGCCCAGCAGTACCCTCGTTGCTTCGCCACCGGAGCAGTACCAGGCCAGAAGAACAGCGGCATACAAGAAGAAGATCGAGGAGGCGTGTATTACCCGCACAATCAATCTCAATCACTGGCCAGCAAGCCGGCAGAGTCACATCCCGGAGAAGGACGGCTGCCCCCTCTTCCATCAGCCGCCACCGGTCCCACTGTCAGGGGCGGGGGGAGGGGGGTGCGCACAGGACCCAGAAAGCAATAAGACAATAGCGATGCAGCAAGCTGAGTGAAGGCAGCACACGTCGCCTGCACAGCAAATGCTAACCACCGGCCAGGGTCCCAGCTAAGTCCACGTCGAGGAGAGGGAACGGCTGCCCAGCAGCTCCCTCCTCCAACAGACTCTATAGTAGCACCACCCAACAGAAGCGGGGGTGTGCACCGCACACCAGCAAACTCTGCCAACAATAGTGACGCGGCAAACCACGGGAAAGGGGGCGTATGCTGCCCGCACAGCAACGCAGAACACCAGGCCGTCCAGGAAGGGAAGCTCAATGGCTGCTTCCACCGTCTGCCACAGCACCCGACAGCCAGGGTGGGTGCTCGCAATAGGCCAGAACAATGGTAGTGGCACCCGGCACCCGGCCCCCGGCCCCAGAAAACAGTGATACGCATGTGGCCTGCACCCAAACACAGGCGAGAGCAAGCTACAAGCAGGAGGAGGAGAGCGCCGGCTCCCTCATCCGCCTGTGAGTGGCTGCACCACCCGCTGGAACGAGGCTGTGCCTAATAACCAGATTCATGTAGCGGCTGGGGCACGCGGGGGCTGTGCCTTCTGCCCACACACACATCACAGGCTAGCCACTCAGCCGAGCCAGCGGCCGTACGCCTCCACCCGCCATGCTCCTCGCCCGCCGCCGCTGGGGCCGCTGGCTGCGCACTCGCCCGCCCACTTGTAGGCGCAATAGGAAGCCCGAGCCAGTGGCCATGGCCATGGCCAGCCTCGCACGGCGGGGAGGTCAGTGTGGCTTCACAACAGTCAGTCAGATCGCTGCTTCACTTTCTGAAGCTAGGCAAGAGACGCAAGGAGCTTCCCTGAGCCCCAATATTACCGACCACGCCACAACGGCCGCAGTTGCCATGTTAACACCCCCGGGGGAAGCAGTCGCTAACCCCCAACACTCACCATGAAGGATAGTAGATTCAGCAACCTTACCATCTGCTGGAGGTATGAATGGATCTCTCACCGCAGGCGACGCACAGCGCCACCGAGTCAGGTGAACAGGACCGCAACACGTCACAGCCGTTGAAGGGCATCAGCAGATCCGACCTACACGGTCACAAGGCTCCCAGCGATGGTGCATCATGACGCCGTACAGGCTCATCCCGTCAGGTGTATACGAACTGAACGCGAGAAGAAAAAAGGTGCCGAACCTGGGCAGCGACCCGAACTTAAACAGTTCCTGGGTCCCAGGGGTCACGAGTGATGTTGTTGGTATACATACTTGAACGTCGCATGCGTGAAGGGAACATTCCAGTGCTTTAAGTACCGCCTCTGGCGGTCAGTAGCGATGAAATAGAACCCCTGCTGCACAAGGTCTGCACAAGCATGGAAGGTTTGTTTGTACCTGGTTCTGGTTCTAGTAGGGACATTGTGTTGTCTGCATATGCAGATGACGTGATAGTTTTAATAAGGAACCAGGGTGACACGTTTTCACATAAATTACCATGGAGATTTATTCTGTAGAGTCAGCCTACTCCAGACCAGGACCTGGTCCAGGATTCAGTCTGCTCCAGACCAGGACCTGGTCCAGGATTCAGTCTGCTCCAGACCAAGACCAGGTCCAGGATTCAGTCTGCTCCAGACCAGGACCAGGTCCAGGATTCAGACTGCTCCAGACCAGGACCAGGTCCAGGATTCAGTCTGCTCCAGACCAGGACCTGGTCCAGGATTCAGTCTGCTCCAGACCAGGACCTGGTCCAGGATTCAGTCTGCTCCAGACCAGGACCAGGTCCAGGATTCAGTCTGCTCCAGACCAGGACCTGGTCCAGGATTCAGTCTGCTCCAGACCAGGACCTGGTCCAGGATTCAGTCTGCTCCAGACCAGGACTTGGTCCAGGATTCAGTCTGCTCTGGACCAGGACCAGGTCCAGGATTCAGTCTGCTCCAGACCAAGTCTGCTCCAGATCGGGACCAGGTCCAGGTTTTCCTCTCTTGCTCACTACACATTGTTGTCACACTCAACCAGACCCCCTGTCAGGATTTAAACATTGGGATCAATAATTCAGTCATTTTAGATTCATTATGATCTCAGATTGTTTGGAATCGTTAGGTAAGAGTTATCTATAGATGTCGATATCCATAGGTATCCATCTTATTGTGCTTACACACACACACACACACACACACACACACACACACACACACACACACACACACACACAATGAATTCTTCACCTGAGCAAAGTAGAGCTTGAGCTTCTTCCCGTTGAACTCGGACTCGTGCAGCTCTATGCGAGCACGAGCAGCTGCCTCCGGGGTGCTGAAGTTGATCCGAACTCTCCGAAAGCTTTTGAACATCTGGAAAGTCGTCTGTTCATCATAGATTCGAAACAGCGCCTCGAACCTCTCCTGTGGGGGGGTGGGGGTGGGGGTGGGGGGGGTACAGTGTGTTTGAGCAGGTTAGAGAACACTCCATCACAGTCATCCCTTCACAAACTCAGTGCAACACACACAAAGACACTCACTGTAGCTGCATCACTCATGTGGTTGCAGCTACATGATAAAAACAATCACGTTCATTACTTTCCACCAAACACATCTATGTGTAGCCACTAAAGTGGCGAAGTGTCCCAAATGTTGTCTCATCAGTCCTGCATCAGTCAGTCAGTGTAAATTACACGGTGTTTGAATGAGGTGTTTAGGCAGAGAGCCCTGCCTGAATTGACAGGGTGTGCCCGTGTGGGAGAGCTGAGGCAAGGGGAAAGAGATTCTATGCTGCACGGAATGTAGTTGACTAGATGGTGTACAGATCTCACAGTACTAAAGTGCTACTGGATGAATGATTGGCTTGGTGTAGGTCATCTATTCTTATTCCCAAATCCAGTGGGATCTTATTTTCTCATTCTGCATGATTTTGATCAAGGTGGTAAAAGGATAACCCCTTGGCTTTGAGTAAGTGAATACAGGTGATGATCAAACTATCATACCTTGATTACCAGTAACCAAGATGGCAAATTCAGAACCAGAGCCGTACAAATTCTGGACCAACTGGAGTGACTGTTGTCTTTGCCAGGAGAAGAATGGCAAAGACAACTGAGGCTGTGGCTCGGTTGGTGAAGCGGTCGTCTCATAATGGGGTCGTTGTTGGTTCAATTCCAAATCTCCACATGCTGAAGTGTGAGCTGGACACTGAGCTCCAAACTGCTACCAGTGAATGGATTGAGCGTCTTGCATTGCAGATGCCTTCATTGCATTTTTCAGTGGTGTGTGTGTCTGTGGATGTAAATTGTAGTGTAAAGCACTTTGGGCTGCGCTATGCAGTGCAAAAGCACTACTGAAGTTGTCTTCACCACGTGTACAACAACCACAAGATCAGGATAGCTACACACAATTAATGAGATGCCTATTGTTCTGGTTCCAGCCAGATTTGATGTTGCTGGCATATTTGAAGAAACTTTGTAGAGGAACAAGGCCGTCGCATAATGTTCAACAACAAAAAGCTGGAGACAGCCAGAAAAAGAAGAGCAGTAAGAGCTCAGCCAGACCGAGCTGCGTAGAACAAGCCTTGAAGACCCAATGTGCTTTATGTGACCGAGAAGCCTCATCCTCTGAACTCAGACAAGTCATGTCTAGGAACCTCAACAACAGACTTATTAATGGACCAAAACTTTAAAGAGAGAGGATGTCTCGTAGAGCCCCCAAGAGAGGGGAACAGGACGGGGTGCCTGAAGAGGACGCTCATCCACAGGCACTCTCACGGCTCGTCTCATCTCTAGTGGAGACCACCAGCTCTGGTCAGGGTCCTGCAGTCTGCTGACTTTCAGATATAGTTCAGAATCAGAATAGTCTTTATTGTCATCGCTACAAGTTACAACAAAATTACTGGGTTTTGAAGACGCCCAGGCAGCCAATTACAGCGCTCCGTCTTGAAAAAGAAACAGAGTTAAAGAAACTCAGACAGAAATTGGGGGAGGGGTGGTGGTAAAAAAAAAGATACATCAGTTCAGATCTCGGTTCCAAAAGGGAGTCGTGATTAGAAGTGAGAGACCAAAAAAAGCCAACCTGAGCACAAACACAGCGAGACACGTGAGACAAGCTGCTGTCAGACTAACGGATCAGCATCGCAGCTTCATCATCAGCAACACGTCTTCACCACTAGGGGGCAGCAGAGAGGTGTGGTGGAGACGCTGAGAGTGGGGGAGGGAGTGTGTGTGGCTCATCAGTCCAGGCAGTGTGTGTGGTTTGGCCCGCCTCCCCTCTGCGCTCCAGCTCAGATGGTCGCTGCTGGACGGCCTTGAACGAAGCGGTCCAGAGGTGAAGTTGGGTTGCAGCTGGGAGAGAGAGAGGGAAGGTAGAGAAGCAATCATTCTGGTCCTTGAGTCTTCAGGAGATGTTTAGTCCTCCAGGGTTCCAGACACAATCAGAAGGTCTCTTGTTTTGGTGGAAGGAGCCGTTGGACCTTCCTCTGCTGGTTCTCCTCTTTCCAGACAGAAGCTGGTTTAACCCTCTCGCTGCTGGTGACGTCCAGCTCGCGTCTCAGTCGTCCATAACCCAAACTGTCCGCCTTTCGAAAGAGTTCGCACAAACAGTCAGTCTCAGCTTTTGCCCGTTGATTTGAAAAGACCGTCCTCCCTTGGACGTCTTTTGTGGCGGCGGTCTTCTTAGTCCTCCAGAGGATCAGGTCGCAGCACCGGCCAATCAGCAGCAGGCCGATCAGCATCAATCCGAAAATGTAATCATCCACAATGACCTGGACGGACAGGGGTCCAGGCATGTGACCCCCTCCCCTTCCCCCGGGCGTCCATCACATACCCAGCATGCCGAGCCCCGTCCGGACAGGCAGGATCCTGCTCCTCTGCTCTTTGTTGAAAAACTGGTATCAAATGCGTAGAGAGACCAGCTGATCAGCTCCATGGTTGATATTTGGTTTGTTCGAAAAACCAAGTCCAGTGATTCCTCCAGTAAGACAGACGAGACAGAGAGCAGCAGCGACCAGAGGGAGGGAGGAGCCAACAGGGACGGTAGAAACAGCGTCCGCCTCCTCCCAGAGCCAGCACAAGAAAAACCTGTATGGCCAGAGCCTGGGAAAGCTATGTGCTGCTGTTAACGCCACAAGGCTGAAGGAAAGAACTGAACCCTCACATTCAATAGTATACTGGACTGATGGTGCTTCCAGTATGTGAACTTGTTACCTTTATTATGATTCCAGGATTAATATATGACAGAAGGAAGCAAGTCTCTGGTTCCAAATTCAGATTCTTTGGAGTCAAAAATGCATTTCATGACATGAAAATGATTTGACAGCAAGATCGTTCAAACAGGACAAGTCTTTGGTGGCCATCTTGTAAGAAGGCCACCATCTTGAAATTTTTAGGTGGGCTCCTAGTTTCATCAAAAGAGCAATCCCTATGGAGTATGTGTACCAATTTTGGACATGAGCAGTTGTTCCAGTTATCTGCTCCTTGATCACATGTGGCTCCACAGCAGCATCTTCCACAGAATCTTCTGGTGAGGCTGTTCGATGCTGCTCTCCACCCAGTCCTGGGCTCCAAATCAGCTTCTCAATCGAAGCCCAGCAGGAGGGGAAAGGCCTCCACCGCTGGTCTCTGGGTAATCAGGAGAGTTATTGTGTGTCTTCTCGCAAACCACCTCAGCTTTGAACTGCCTTTATCTTCCAGGGAATGGTTGGAGCTGTGTTTCTTTGTGTATGCCGTTTATTTTACTGCAATATCGAAATAAACAGAATAAACATTTACTAAAAATGAAGCTGAGAGTGATTTCCCCGGTGGGTGGAGACTCCACGAGTCTGAGGACAGTGACCTCTGCAAATGTGGCTCAGCTACAAAATAAAGGCCGTGGACACCTGGAGACATGTAAGGTGTAAATGATTCAACCAGCCGTTAAGCACTGTGATGGACTTTAAAGAAACATGCAGTTTAGTGCTTTCTCTCCCAATCCCCCCTTCTCCCTGTCATCCTGCTCTCTCCATGTCAGGCTTCTGATCCAACACCAACTTTTAAACTTCAGACTGATTTCACTTGTGTGTCTTACCATGTTTAGTAACGCCTCCAGGACTCATGCAAGATGCAAGAGAAGAGGCCAAGTCAGGAATAACTCCACTCCTTTTATGCTTCATGTGGAGAAACGCAGAAAACCAGAAAAGGATGGAAGTGTTTCTGCAGCACAACTACCACCTCCTGTGTGTGTGTGTGTGTGTGTGTGTGTGTGTGTGTGTGTGTGTGTGTGCATGTGACAGTATTCTGTTTGGTGTGCGTCTGTGCTTGCGTTGCTGAGTGCCACGGTACCATTGAGCAGTGTTTTCCTGACTCCACAGAATTCAGGCCATATTCAGTCAAACTCCACATGTGTATGCAGAGCCCTCAGTTTTTCCCAGAGGCCTCTTTGGCTGCAGAAATCCTTGGTTTCTGCACAAACCTTGCAATATATTTGGGGGTTGCATGATTTCATAATCTCTGCGTTTTCATTACAAAACCTCTGCCCATATACAGAAAGTTGGTAACACTTGAAGCACCCGGTATAACACAGTCTTAGTACTTATAAACACTCATAAATGATCACAATGCTTTATAACTCACTGTACAGGGTTAGGGTTAGGTTCTGGCATTGTGATCATCTATGAATGTTTATAACTATAGCTACACGTGTTATAATGGCATTATAATGCTTTATAAATGTACTTATAATGTGTAGGCTTCAAATAAAGTGTTACCAGAAAGTTGAAAGATGTTGCATTTACTTCACAAGGGGGAAGCCATTGGGGTGGGCTCCGCCCACATTATCTTATCATCTATAACGGAGTTAAAGTCTGGCTCCGCCTACATTATCTTATCATCTATAACGGAGTTGAAGTCTGGCTCCGCCTACATTATCTTATCATCTATAACGGAGTTGAAGTCTGGCTCCGCCTACATTATCTTATCATCTATAACGGAGTTGAAGTCTGGCTCCGCCCACATTATATTATCATTTTGGAAATCAATCAATTTCAATTTTTTTTGGAAAGAAGCTCCACAAGTGGAAAAACAAAAACTGAGTGCCATTCATAAATAACCTGCTAATATTTTCACATTCATGAAAGCGCATTTTTAAAAAGAAAAGTTTTTTTTTTTTTTTACTGTTCTGGTGCAGATCGTGTCTTATTTGAATTCTATCCTGTTGTCTAAAAATTACAGGGCCTTGAAATCTTTACAGATCAATACCTGTTAAAACATTTTCTTATTCTGATCTCCGTAACTGGTCTTACAAAATATCGAACTCATGATTAATCCACAAATAAATCTTATTTACCAACATAAGTGGTCAGAAAATACAATCCCTGTAAAACAGGAAGCACAGGCTTGATTTGGTTGATTTATTGAAGTTGCAGAGTGTTGGGGGGCGGGGGGTTCAGACGTTCATACACGTGCTATAATGGCTTTGTAATGCTTTATAAATGTACTTATAATGTCTAATACCGGGTGCTTCAAGTAAAGTGTTACCAAGACTTCCACAGACGGCGCCAGCAGTTCCTTCAGCCTGAAGCAGGATCTCCTCACTCCAGGTATAACATGGAGCGCACTGGAGCAAAACCAAGCCAAGCACCAGTCAGTCCCAGCGTCTCACTGCTGACGGCTAGCTAGCACCGAGCTAGCACCGAGTGGCTGGCTAGCACCGAGCTAGCACCGAGCTAGCACCAAGTGGCTGGCTAGCACCGAGCTAGCACCGAGCTAGCACCGAGTGGCTGGCTAGCACCGAGCTAGCACCGAGCTAGCACCGAGCTAGCACCGAGCTAGCACCGAGTGGCTGGCTAGCACCGAGCTAGCACCGAGCTAGCACCGAGTGGCTGGCTAGCACCGAGCTAGCACCGAGCTAGCACCGAGCTAGCACCGAGTGGCTGGCTAGCACCGAGCTAGCACCGAGCTAGCACCGAGTGGCTGGCTAGCACCGAGCTAGCACCGAGCTAGCACCGAGTGGCTGGCTAGCACCGAGCTAGCACCGAGCTAGCATCGAGTGGCTGGCTAGCACCGAGCTAGCACCGAGCTAGCACCGAGCTAGCACCGAGTGGCTGGCTAGCACCGAGCTAGCACCGAGCTAGCACCGAGCTAGCACCGAGCTAGCACCGAGTGGCTGGCTAGCACTGAGCTAGCACCGAGCTAGCACCGAGCTAGCACCGAGCGGCTAGCTAGCACCGAGCTAGCACCGAGCGGCTGGCTGCTCTGCAAGTTGATCTTGGTCCTGAACTGTAAAGCTTCAGCCTCCAGCATCACACAAAACATCACCTGGTTCGTCCAACATCTTCACCTGGTCTGAGCTGATGGACCACTCAGATCATGGACACTCTGTCTGAACTGGCTTAAAGTTGCACATTTTAACTGCAGTTCCATCCCTCAGTCCTCCACCCATCTCTCTCAGTCCTCCTCCATCTCTCTCCCTCACACACACACACACACTCACGCGCACGCACACACACACACACACACACGCTCAGTCTCGTATTTTTATCCTTGTGGGGACCGTCCATTGACTCCCATTCATGTCTAGCCCCTAACCCTGACCCTTACCCTAACCCTAACCCACACCACAACAAAGCCTAACCCTAAAGAAATGTTTTTGCACTTTTACTTTTTTCAGTAACAACAACATGGTCAAGAAAACACTGTTTCTCCTACTTAGGACCGGAAAAAGGTCCCCACAAGGCACGTCGTTCCACGTTTTGCTATCCTTGTGGGGACATTTGGCCCCGACAAGGATAGAAATACAAGAACACACACACACACACACACACACACACACACACACACACGCGCGCACACACACACACATGCATTCATACAAACACGACTTGTATAGACACCTAGATAGAATAGTGTGTTTGGTTTTGCTTTATCGTTAATAAATATAATCTTCGGAAACATTTATGTCGTTGATGTTTCACAGTTATGACAGGAATGTCGATCTCTTCGGTCCAAGAACTCCAGAATCCTTCAGGTTTTAATCATTAATCCAAATTCAAAATAATAGTTTAACCAAGTTTATGAGACTGATTACAGCGAATTGGCCCTTTTCCTACTAAACGTAGCTGGTGCCCCGAGGTTATCTGGAGAAAATCAGATCCCAAATTCTTTAATTAATAGTTGTGTGTGATAGTCAGTAATTATTACTGATAGCCAAATTCATTAAGTTGAAATCATAACATTATTGGGAAATCCGAACAAGAGTGTTGTTTTAGTGACGCTCTGGTAGAAAACAAAAGATGTTTCTTCATTATTCTTGAACTTTCGGTCTTGCTGTCTGCTTGATACAGGAAGTCATTAGAAATGACTCTTTACTTTAAGGTAGTAGCCTCATGAGCACAGGCTGTTGGAATCTCTTTTTTGTCTTATTCATCAAACAGCAGTTTCTGCAAGTTCCCACAAGTTTTTGACATTCCAAAATTTCATGACTAAAATTGCATAAATATCTTGTATATTCCATCACATTTTAATAGAATATGCCACAAAATCAGGGATTGTTGCCTGAAGCAATCACAGAACTACTGATCTCAGCTGATTAAAAAAGAAATGTAATTAATCACAACTCTGACCACAATTCAATCACAGTTAATCACATCATTTCTGAACTTATCATCAACACACAAAATCACCGATTTAATGCACAAAACTAGCTTCATCTGAATCTCTTAACTTCAGTAGAGCAGTTTCTCTTAAGTAAAATACTAATGTGGGAATTGAACCATCCAATATGTTAAAGTTGAGTTGCTCAAGGGAAGGCAGAAAGCCGCCACCTCTGAGCCTGGTTCTTCAGGGTCCTCCTCTGAGCCTGGTTCTTCAGGGTCCTCCTCCTCTGAGCCTGGTTCTGCAGGGTCCTCCTCCTCTGAGCCTGGTTCTTCAGGGTCCTCCTCCTCTGAGCCTGGTTCTGCAGGGTTCTCCTCTGAGCCTGGTTCTGCAGGGTTCTCCTCCTCTGAGCCTGGTTCTGCAGGGTTCTCCTCTGAGCCTGGTTCTGCAGGTTCTCCTCTGAGCCTGGTTCTGCAGGGTTCTCCTCCTCTGAGCCTGGTTCTGCAGGGTTCTCCTCTGAGCCTGGTTCTGCAGGGTTCTCCTCTGAGCCTGGTTCTGCAGGGTTCTCCTCCTCTGAGCCTGGTTCTGCAGGGTTCTCCTCCTCTGAGCCTGGTTCTGCAGGGTTCTCCTCCTCTGAGCCTGGTTCTGCAGGGTTCTCCTCCTCTGAGCCTGGTTCTGCAGGGTTCTCCTCCTCTGAGCCTGGTTCTGCAGGGTTCTCCTCCTCTGAGCCTGGTTCTGCAGGGTTCTCCTCCTCTGAGCCTGGTTCTGCAGGGTTCTCCTCTGAGCCTGGTTCTGCAGGTTTCTTCCTGTTAAAATGGAGTTTTTCCTTTCCACAGTCGCCTGTTCTTGCTCATGTGGATCTGTTGGGTCTGCTCTGTAAAAGTGTCTGGAAACAACCATGTTGTAATTGGAACATCATAAATAAAGCTGAATTGAATTGAATTGAACTGAATTGAATTGAATTGAACTGAATTGAAGGCCAGTCCCATCTTCTCTTTCGGTGTAGAACAGCCCAGAACATCGACGCTACAGGAGGATGTTTGTAACATCTTCAAGCTGAAGAATCTAATCCCCATAATTCACCTGCACCAGGGAGGAAAACAAACAAACAAACAAAAAAACAACCCAATGTCTATGTGACAGTAAAATTACTCTTCTCTTCTATTTCTATTTTCTTTCTCTGAGTCAATTTCTAACCCCACCCTAATGTGATTAATCTCAATTTTTGACATGGAGAGAAGACGAGAGAAGAAGTGGTTTTGGCTGACAACATGCTGCTCTTGTCACTGAACAATGAATGGTCAACGCTGAGAGCCAGCAGGACAGAAGGACGTCAACTGGACAAGAAATTCATCTTTCTTGTGATCTTAAAGTTTTGATGCTAAACACTTTTCAGAGTCACCCATCTCCTTCTCATCTCTTTTTAACAGAAAAGGGTAAAAAAATGAATTAAGGGAAAGTTGTGGATCTCTGTGACTCAAAGGTTTCTTTAAGGCTGAGCCACAGGGGCTATGCCTCAGAATCTCCTACTGCAAGGACAGCATATAGAAGTGACTGATGTAGGATGGCAGCAGGCAGGTAATGTGAAGTGGAGACTGACCACAGGGTCTAATTTTAGCCACAAAATCCGGCATCGCTGTGAACGAGAGGAAGCCTGAAAGCAACAGGTGAGGGAGGAGAGAGAACAGCATGTTCCCTTTTGGTACTACTGAGAAAGTCAACAACTGCTGCTACTGAAGGTGACACATGATTTACAAACACAACATCTACTAAAACCACCACCGTGAAGCCACATGTGACGATACATCCCCTGTATAGTGGCTCTACAGCTCCTCTATAGTGACTCTATAGTGACTCTATAGTGACTCTACAGCTCCTCTTTAGTGACTCGACAGCTCCTCTATAGCGACTCGACAGCTCCTCTATAGTGACTCTATAGTGGCTCTACAGCTCCTCTATAGTGGCTCTACAGCTCCTCTATAGCGACTCTACAGCTCCTCTATACTGACTCTACAGCTGCTCTATAGTGGCTCTACAGCTCCTCTATAGCGACTCTACAGCTCCTCTATAGTGACTCTATAGTGACTCTACAGCTCCTCTATAGTGACTCTATAGTGACTCTACAGCTGCTCTATAGTGGCTCTACAGCTCCTCTATAGTGACTCTATAGTGACTCTACAGCTCCTCTATAGTGGCTCTACAGCTCCTCTATAGCGACTCTACAGCTCCTCTATACTGACTCTACAGCTGCTCTATAGTGGCTCTACAGCTCCTCTATAGCGACTCTACAGCTCCTCTATAGTGACTCTATAGTGACTCTACAGCTCCTCTATAGTGACTCTATAGTGACTCTACAGCTGCTCTATAGTGGCTCTACAGCTCCTCTATAGCGACTCTACAGCTCCTCTATAGTGACTCTACAGCTCCTCTATAGTGGCTCTACAGCTCCTCTATAGCGACTCTACAGCTCCTCTATAGTAACTCTATAGTGGCTCTACAGCTCCTCTATAGCGACTCTACAGCTCCTCTATAGTTACTCTATAGTGACTCTACAGCTCCTCTATAGTGACTCTATAGTGGCTCTACAGCTCCTCTATAGCGACTCGACAGCTCCTCTATAGTGACTCGACAGCTCCTCTATAGTGACTCTATAGTGGCTCTACAGCTCCTCTATAGCGACTCTACAGCTCCTCTATAGTGACTCTATAGTGACTCTACAGCTCCTCTATAGTGACTCTATAGTGGCTCTACAGCTCCTCTATAGTGGCTCCACACCTCCTCTATAGTGACTCTATAGTGGCTCTACAGCTCCTCTATAGTGGCTCTACAGCTCCTCTATAGCGACTCGACAGCTCCTCTATAGTGACTCTATAGTAGCTCTACAGCTCCTCTATAGTGGCTCGACAGCTCCTCTATAGTGACTCGACAGCTCCTCTATAGTGACTCTATAGTGGCTCTACAGCTCCTCTATAGTGGCTCTACAGCTCCTCTATAGCGACTCTACAGTTCCTCTATAGTGACTCTATAGTGGCTCTACAGCTCCTCTATAGTGGCTCTACAGCTCCTCTATAGTGGCTCTACAGCTCCTCTATAGCGACTCTACAGCTCCTCTATACTGACTCTACAGCTGCTCTATAGTGGCTCTACAGCTCCTCTATAGCGACTCTACAGCTCCTCTATAGTGACTCTATAGTGACTCTACAGCTCCTCTATAGTGACTCTATAGTGACTCTACAGCTGCTCTATAGTGGCTCTACAGCTCCTCTATAGCGACTCTACAGCTCCTCTATAGTGACTCTACAGCTCCTCTATAGTGGCTCTACAGCTCCTCTATAGCGACTCTACAGCTCCTCTATAGTAACTCTATAGTGGCTCTACAGCTCCTCTATAGCGACTCTACAGCTCCTCTATAGTGACTCTATAGTGACTCTACAGCTCCTCTATAGTGACTCTATAGTGGCTCTACAGCTCCTCTATAGCGACTCGACAGCTCCTCTATAGTGACTCGACAGCTCCTCTATAGTGACTCTATAGTGGCTCTACAGCTCCTCTATAGCGACTCTACAGCTCCTCTATAGTGACTCTATAGTGACTCTACAGCTCCTCTATAGTGACTCTATAGTGGCTCTACAGCTCCTCTATAGTGGCTCTACACCTCCTCTATAGTGACTCTATAGTGGCTCTACAGCTCCTCTATAGTGGCTCTACAGCTCTTCTATAGTGGCTCGACAGCTCCTCTATAGTGACTCTACAGCTCCTCTATAGTGACTCTATAGTGGCTCTACAGCTCCTCTATAGTGGCTCTACACCTCCTCTATAGTGACTCTATAGTGGCTCTACAGCTCCTCTATAGTGGCTCTACAGCTCCTCTATAGTGGCTCGACAGCTCCTCTATAGTGACTCGACAGCTCCTCTATAGTGACTCTATAGTGGCTCTACAGCTCCTCTATAGTGGCTCTACAGCTCCTCTATAGCGACTCTACAGTTCCTCTATAGTGACTCTATAGTGGCTCTACAGCTCCTCTATAGCGACTCTACAGCTCCTCTATAGTGACTCTACAGCTCCTCTATAGTGACTCTATAGTGACTCTACAGCTCCTCTATAGCGACTCTACAGCTCCTCTATAGCGACTCTACAGCTCCTCTATAGTGACTCTACAGCTGCTCTATAGTGGCTCTACAGCTCCTCTATAGCGACTCTACAGCTCCTCTATAGTGGCTCTACAGCTCCTCTATAGTGGCTCTACAGCTCCTCTATAGCGACTCTACAGCTCCTCTATAGTGGCTCTACAGCTCCTCTATAGTGGCTCTACAGCTCCTCTATAGCGACTCTACAGCTCCTCTATAGTGACTCTATAGTGACTCTACAGCTCCTCTATAGCGACTCTACAGCTCCTCTATAGTGGCTCTACAGCTCCTCTATAGTGGCTCTACAGCTCCTCTATAGCGACTCTACAGCTCCTCTATAGTGACTCTACAGCTGCTCTGTAGTGGCTCTACAGCTCCTCTATAGCGACTCTACAGCTCCTCTATAGTGACTCTATAGTGACTCTACAGCTCCTCTATAGTGACTCTATAGTGACTCTACAGCTCCTCTATAGTGGCTCTACAGCTCCTCTATAGCGACTCTACAGCTCCTCTATAGTGACTCTACAGCTGCTCTATAGTGGCTCTACAGCTCCTCTATAGCGACTCTACAGCTCCTCTATAGTGACTCTATAGTGGCTCTACAGCTCCTCTATAGCGACTCTACAGCTCCTCCATAGTGACTCTATAGTGACTCTACAGCTCCTCTATAGTGACTCTATAGTGGCTCTACAGCTCCTCTATAGCGACTCGACAGCTCCTCTATAGTGACTCGACAGCTCCTCTATAGTGACTCTATAGTGGCTCTACAGCTCCTCTATAGCGACTCGACAGCTCCTCTATAGTGACTCTATAGTGGCTCTACAGCTCCTCTATAGTGGCTCTACACCTCCTCTATAGTGACTCTATAGTGGCTCTACAGCTCCTCTATAGTGGCTCTACAGCTCCTCTATAGCGACTCGACAGCTCCTCTATAGTGACTCTATAGTAGCTCTACAGCTCCTCTATAGTGGCTCGACAGCTCCTCTATAGTGACTCTATAGTGACTCTACAGCTCCTCTATAGTGACTCTATAGTGGCTCTACAGCTCCTCTATAGCGACTCGACAGCTCCTCTATAGTGACTCTATAGTGGCTCTACAGCTCCTCTATAGTGGCTCTACACCTCCTCTATAGTGACTCTATAGTGGCTCTACAGCTCCTCTATAGTGGCTCTACAGCTCCTCTATAGCGACTCGACAGCTCCTCTATAGTGACTCTATAGTAGCTCTACAGCTCCTCTATAGTGGCTCGACAGCTCCTCTATAGTGACTCGACAGCTCCTCTATAGTGACTCTATAGTGGCTCTACAGCTCCTCTATAGTGGCTCTACAGCTCCTCTATAGCGACTCTACAGCTCCTCTGTAGTGACTCTATAGTGGCTCTACAGCTCCTCTATAGTGGCTCTACAGCTCCTCTATAGCGACTCTACAGCTCCTCTATAGTGACTCTACAGCTCCTCTATAGTGACTCTATAGTGACTCTACAGCTCCTCTATAGCGACTCTACAGCTCCTCTATAGTGACTCTACAGCTCCTCTATAGTGACTCTACAGCTCCTCTATAGTGACTCTATAGTGACTCTACAGCTCCTCTATAGTGGCTCTACAGCTCCTCTATAGCGACTCTACAGCTCCTCTATAGTGACTCTACAGCTGCTCTATAGTGGCTCTACAGCTCCTCTATAGCGACTCTACAGCTCCTCTATAGTGGCTCTACAGCTCCTCTATAGTGGCTCTACAGCTCCTCTATAGCGACTCTACAGCTCCTCTATAGTGGCTCTACAGCTCCTCTATAGTGGCTCTACAGCTCCTCTATAGCGACTCTACAGCTCCTCTATAGTGACTCTATAGTGACTCTACAGCTCCTCTATAGCGACTCTACAGCTCCTCTATAGTGACTCTATAGTGACTCTACAGCTCCTCCATAGCGACTCTACAGCTCCTCTATAGTGACTCTACAGCTCCTCTATAGTGGCTCTACAGCTCCTCTATAGCGACTCTACAGCTCCTCTATAGTGACTCTACAGCTGCTCTATAGTGGCTCTACAGCTCCTCTATAGCGGCTCTATAGCTCCTCTATAGCGGCTCTACAGCTCCTCTATAGTGACTCTACAGCTCCTCTATAGTAGCTCTACAGCTCCTCTATAGCGGCTCTATAGCTCCTCTATAGCGACTCTACAGCTCCTCTATAGTGGCTCTGCAGCTCCTCTATAGTGGCTCTACAGCTCCTCTATAGCGACTCTACAGCTCCTCTATAGTGACTCTATAGTGACTCTACAGCTCCTCTATAGCGACTCTACAGCTCCTCTATAGTGACTCTATAGTGACTCTACAGCTCCTCTATAGCGACTCTACAGCTCCTCTATAGTGACTCTATAGTGACTCTACAGCTCCTCTATAGCGACTCTACAGCTCCTCTATAGCGACTCTACAGCTCCTCTATAGTGGCTCTACAGCTCCTCTATAGTGGCTCTACAGCTCCTCTATAGCGACTCTACAGCTCCTCTATAGTGACTCTATAGTGACTCTACAGCTCCTCTATAGCGACTCTACAGCTCCTCTATAGTGACTCTATCGTGACTCTACAGCTCCTCTATAGCGACTCTACAGCTCCTCTATAGTGACTCTACAGCTCCTCTATAGTGGCTCTACAGCTCCTCTATAGCGACTCTACAGCTCCTCTATAGTGACTCTACAGCTGCTCTATAGTGGCTCTACAGCTCCTCTATAGCGGCTCTATAGCTCCTCTATAGTGGCTCTACAGCTCCTCTATGGTGGCTCTACAGCTCCTCTATAGCGACTCTACAGCTCCTCTATAGCGACTCTACAGCTCCTCTATAGTGACTCTACAGCTCCTCTATAGTGACTCTACAGCTCCTCTATAGCGACTCTACAGCTCCTCTATAGTGAAACCTCTGTCGCAGTGCGGCCCCCTTTGCCGAGAGGGGCTCAGACATGCTTTCTAAGTTAACACACCTCACAGAGCGACACCTTGCCAGTCTGATCTGACAGGAAAACAGTCAAATTACGCTCAGAGTCCATTTCTCCAGTCCGTCTCCAGAGTCCTGCAGAAGCTCCCGAAGCTCTTTGCTTTAATGAGGCCTCAGATTCCTGTGTTGTTTCCTCATAGTGTGGAAGCGGAGTGTGGAGCTTCTCCAGTGACTTTCTGTTCACTCAGAGTTACAGCGCCACCTGGAGGCCTGGCATATGAACCTCATTGTTTTGAGTTGTTCTCATGATGTCCTGTGGATGCAGACATACTGTTTGAGCCCAAAATGATTTTTATTCCAGGTAAATTTAGGCTTCAAATGACTTCTATTGAGTTAATAAGATGATGTTCTGGAAGCACCATCGTTGAAAAAAAACTGAGCAAAAAGTGGCATGTCCAGAATTATTCACACACCTCCCATTAATCCTCAGAAGAGCCTTCATTAGCTATTACAGCAGAGGAAGCTTCACAAACCACTCCCTTTATTTTCTGAAGCCACCAGATGGCGCTCTTGGTTCTGAGGACTGACAATGAACTGTGCTCTCAAGCATTTCTTGAACAGATTGCGCCACCTAGTGGCTTCAGCAAATAAAGACAGTGGTTCATGAAGCTTCATGAAGCCTCATCTGCACATCACCATACAGCAATCAAACTCTTCCTGGGATTACAGAGCAGCTTTTTCATGTCTCCACTGCTATTTTTGAGTAATCTTTGGTTTTCAGCATGTCCTCCATTGAGTCCGCATAGCATGTCCCTCTCGACAGAGACACCTGTCTCCACGGGACACGATCACTTGGATTGTAGGGTGCCGCCTCACTAGAGGGTTTACTGTGTATCTTTCCTGGCTGAAGGTGAATCTTATATAGTCTAAGTGAGAAAACTGTCTCTTTTGGATATGAAGTTTCCCAACCTCGGAAGAGAAAGAGAAGAGAAAATGTTTTAATTCTGTTACAAACTTCAGAAAAGTTGGGATCTGCTCCCACAGTTGCATATTATGAAATGTGTTTGGAATAGCAGGACAGTCAAAAGGAGGCGTGAAGTCCTCGCTCTCAAATATCTGTGTGGCCTGACTGAACCTGGTGTGGTCATGCCTGTTCTCCAAGTCACCTTTACATAACAGCCCGGAGTCACAGTGTGTGTGTGTGTGTGTGTGTGTGTGTGTGGGGCCGGTGTGGCAGGATGCAGGGTGGTGTAGCAGCACTGAGGGTTCCCTCATTTATTAAACAAACTTACAGCAGAAAACTGGACGTACGGCGATTTTCACGCTAAGATAGGCATTTGTCAATATGGATGTCAGCGTATGGTACGATCAAATCCCCCCACAGGTCTGACATCGTGCAGTTTGAGTGGCATTTGGTTTTGCAGTGCAGTAGTGAAACCTGATGAAGTGTGAAAATAATTATTGAGCAAGTAGCCACATATTCAGTACAGATTAAAAAGTAAAAGAATCAAAAAGTAAAATAATGCCCTTACAGAATATCTAATGAATTCCCCCTTGTGAGATTAATAAAGGATTCCCATCATTCAACAACAGAGAGGTCAGGGTCCAGCAGTCGAAGCTCTTATCTGACTGTTTATGTGGTTTTATGTCATGTTATGAGGGTGAATTTATAAAAACATGCATGAAGGCTGGGTTTGATAATCTCACTTTGTTTTGCCTAAATTGCATAACATCACATTTACACTTCCTTTACTTTAAAAATGTCTTGTTTCATGAGTGATAAGATGATAAATCCTCAAATAAACTCTTTTTCTCATTGAAAGGTTCTTCATGCGGTGTGTGTTTCTGGACTGAATGACTTGAATATTTATGATGAAAACACACCTTGTGTGTGGATTAGAGCTGAAACAATGTTCGCAGTGTGTTTCTGGAGCGTTCCTGTCCTGCTGACCGTTCAGTGAGCTGTGATCTGCTCAAAGCCGCTGGGGATTTCAATCAGAGTCTAATCCTCAGGCTCGTTCAGTTCAATGTTCAGTAACACCATTTGGCGTTTTGTATCAGAATGAGGGGATTAACCCAGTCTAATTGGGATGTAAAGAAAAGCTATTCTGCATTTTTCCCTTTGGCGAATCACTCCGGTTGCTCTGCGACACGTGCACGGTTTGAGCACTCCATAATCCAGACTGCTTCAGTAGGATTTGGGTGAAAACCAACAAAGTAGGCCACGGAGCCGCGGGGTGAGTCAGGGAATGTGCCGCACTAAAAATAGACCTTGCTGGAATAACGAAGAAGACCTCTCCAGTGGAGCATCTTTTATGTTTCCATCCTGGGGTCAGTGTGATGGGGTCAAACCAGGAATAAGGCAGCAGAGATAGAACATGATGTCCTACATCGACTCCTCCAGTGCTGCCCCTCAGCCTGCGATCCACATGCTACCTGCTCACTGTGTGTAAGTGTGTTTCCCAGCGGCTCTATGGTTCCATGCTCCATGCTCCATGGCTCCATGGCAGGGGTGTCCAGCCTTTTTTGACCCAAGATCTACTTTTCAAATTGCCAATCCCTCAGGATCCAGTGTTGCTTTCGTTAACGATGACGACAACGAAAATATTTCATCAACTAAATATTTCCGTGACTAAAACGAGACGTGACGAGCTAAAAATATGTCTTTAAAGACAGAAATATGACGGGACGGATCTGTTGTTTTCATCAACGAGACGAGACGAGACAAAAATGTCAGTATTTTGACTTTCAAAATAAATTAAAACAAATGCGATTCTTCCAGCTTGTTCACGTAGATCGGCAGCTTTACTCTGAAAATATCAGCAATTCACGAGCTGCTTCCTGTTTGACCACGCCTGCGCAGCAACTTCCGAACAGGGACTTGGCGGGAGGAAAAGACACCGTGAATTATGGACGTACTTAAATCAGAATCCAGCAGAAATTAACCCAGAATGCCTGGTAGTGGGAGACGGAGGATCTAATCAACTGCAATAGGAGCCCATCGCTGATTAGTGAAGTTTTTTTCCCCCAAGTACCTAATAGATCTTTACTTTTTCTTTTTCTTTTCTTTTTATTAAAAATAATTCAGGTGTTGTCTTATTTTGAAGAAATATATTTTCACTTTTGTTTAAAATTTGTAGGCTATAGAGAAATTTCAGGTAAGGAATACTTTTTATCAAACTCAAGTTCTGTTTGTCATTTCAGCTTTGAAGACTTCCAAGTGTTTCAAACCATCAAATGTAGCCAAGGAATTAATTTAGTTTATTTCAGATGTTTTAATGGTCGTATTTTCCGAATAACCATCTTAATATTGGTTTTATCGCTCCTCCAAAAGAATTACAGGCAGTTACTCTGACCAGTTCAAATCAGGAACATAGAAACATAACAGACCCGTTTTAATAGAAGATCTCAGCCTTTATATCAGTATGGACATTATAAAAATAACTTCAAAGTATCAGCAAAACTCCTATTAGTCCTCTCATCTGTCTGGCAGAGCTCATATCAGCACTGCACTGAGGTTGTAGAGTATCAGACTAGTCCAGTTTATTATTTAATATTCAAAGGCATCAATGTGTTCTGTTGGTTTTGTGCCATTGAAGTATATTTTATTATGTTTGTTTGGTTTACAGTTTCCTTTGTCTGTCTTTTTCCTCATGTATTGTTTAAGCCTTTTTTTTTTAAATGAGTAAAACTGGACAAAAACCCGTTTGGTTTTCGTCGACTGAAACGAGTCTAAAACTATGAAGTGTAGAAATGACTAAAATGTAACAAAAACGAATAAGCATTTCGTCCAAAAGACTAAGACTAAAACTAAATCAAAATAGGCTGCCAAAAACAACACTGTCAGGATCTACCTGGTCCAGCGGTGGGGGGTGCTGGCGTTGGTGGCCACCGTCGCAGCCGCACCACAGCAGCACCGCCACCGCTGTTTCTCATGGATGAACCTCTGTGTGCGTGCACACATTACTCTCTTCTTTCTTTTTTTACCGCACAAACTTTTTTTTTTCCCCCCTGCACCTCGCGGTCTACCTGCTGACACTCCGTCGATCACAATCGACTGGTTGGGCACCTCTGCTCCATGGCTCCATGGCTCCATGGCTCCATGGCTCTATGGCTCCATGGCTCCATGGCTCCATGGCTCCATGGCTCTACGGCTCCATGGCTCCATGGCTCTACGGCTCCATGGCTCTATGGCTCCATGGCTCCATGGCTCCATGGCTCCATGGCTCTACGGCTCCATGGCTCCATGGCTCCATGGCTCCATGGCTCCATGGCTCCATGGCTCCATGGCTCCATGGCTCCATGGCTCCATGGCTCCATGGCTCCATGGCTCTATGGCTCTATGGCTCCATGGCTCCATGGCTCCATGGCTCCATGGCTCCATGGCTCTACGGCTCCATGGCTCCACGGCTCCACGGCTCCACGGCTCCACGGCTCCACGGCTCCACGGCTCCACGGCTCTATGGCTCCATGGCTCCATGGCTCCATGGCTCCATGGCTCCATGGCTCCATGGCTCTACGGCTCCATGGCTCTACGGCTCCAGGGCTCCATGGCTCCATGGCTCCATGGCTCCATGGCTCCATGGCTCCATGGCTCTATGGCTCTATGGCTCCATGGCTCCATGGCTCCATGGCTCCATGGCTCCATGGCTCTACGGCTCCATGGCTCCACGGCTCCACGGCTCCACGGCTCCACGGCTCCACGGCTCCACGGCTCCACGGCTCTATGGCTCCATGGCTCCATGGCTCCACGGCTCCACGGCTCCACGGCTCCACGGCTCCACGGCTCCACGGCTCTATGGCTCCATGGCTCCATGGCTCCATGGCTCCATGGCTCCATGGCTCCATGGCTCTACGGCTCCATGGCTCTACGGCTCCAGGGCTCCATGGCTCCATGGCTCTACGGCTCCACGGCTCCACGGCTCCACGGCTCCACGGCTCCACGGCTCCACGGCTCCACGGCTCTATGGCTCCATGGCTCCATGGCTCCATGGCTCCATGGCTCCATGGCTCCATGGCTCTACGGCTCTATGGCTCCATGGCTCTACGGCTCCATGGCTCCATGGCTCCATGGCTCCATGGCTCTATGGCTCCATGGCTCCATGGTGGCAAGCTGGAAATCAGCTTTTTCACCAGAACACATTCATCCTGTCGGCAGCAACCTGCTCACTAAACTTTAAGTCGAGCAGGAGCAGGGATGCCTAAACAGCACTGACACAGCGCTTCAACACAGACACACACACACACACACACACACACACACACACACACACACAGTGAAGGACAAACTCAAATTTTGTAGAATTGTTGTGATCTCAGGTTCACAGGCTGGAATCCCACAGTGGAAAGGCACCAGTGTGGTTCTCTAGACTGACCTTTGACCTCCTGGAGCTCCCCCTCCCCACATCAAATACTGTCACAGGAGGGATTCATTCGGTTCACATAACAAACGAGAAAGAAAGAAAAGCTCATGAGTGGTGTTCGTGCTGTGGATCCCAGATGAAGCTGTTCAGAAGTCAGCAGACCTCCGGACTAGAACCAGGCCGGTCCTGGTCCTGGTCCTGGTCCTGGCTCTTCATGGTGAGCAGACTGAGGCCTGCACCTCCCATCTCTTGGACTGGAATCTGATCAGTTCATAGTGGAGTCATTTTGGCCATGTGGAACCAGACACCCACACAGGAGAGCGGCCTTTGTTCCACGCCAGCCCAGCGGACGCAGCTCTAACCTTTATCTGACAGCTGAGCCTCAGCGCTGCTCTCCGGTTACAGCTGCAGAGAGCAGACACACCTGAGCCCGGCCATCAGACCCCGGTCCGCTCAGCCATGCCGAGACGCAGCTCCTGTTTCCAAGCAGCTCAGAACATAACACCATCAGCATGGACATGCAGTGTGTGTCCTGCTGCCTCATGCTGCGGCATAACGGCGGCCACAGAGCGTCTCTTCATGCTAAAGCTACCACTGCAAACTGGCTCAACAGCAGGTCGTCATCAGACCGAGGTGTTTCTCAGCCCGTCAAAACTGAGCCTCACTTCCCAGCACCATCACCATGTGAGACAAGGCTGACAGTTATTGATATGTTATTGTTTCAAAGAAATAAAATACGCTCCAAAATATCAAAAATAAAGATATGAAGGCAGACAAACAGTATATATTTATAAAACCTTTCAAAACTATTACATTTTTGGGCTATTTGCAAGATTGATGTTTAAAATCAGCACAAAGCCAACCGGTTATAGACTGGGATGAACTGAAAAGACTGTGGGAAAAACTGGAAACACCACGGAACACAGCAACACTTTAACTCTGAACAAGATTAGCTGTTGAGTCATTAAACCTCACCCCGTCCTTCTGAGGCAGTGACGCCTGACAACATGTGACACTCTGAGGGAGGGAAGGTGCCCGAGATGGATGGAAACTTCACCCAGTGTCCTCAAGCACAAGTGTGTTTGTGTGTTTGCTGACAAACCTGTTTATCTGACAGTCTGCTGACTCACTCACTCTGTTGTGGTGGGAGAGTGTGACTGTTACTACAGCCTCCTCTGAGTGAGCAGCAGAAGCTGCTGGTCGAGGATGCTGGATGATGGAGGGTGATTTTATCTGATGGTAGGTGATAGGAGGAGATGGTGGATTATGTTAGACGATCGTAGGTGATGCTAGATGTTGGCAGGTAATTCTTTCTGATGGCATGTGATGGTAGATGATGGAAGGTATGGTGGATGTGTGACATTTGAACAGATCCAGTACTGTGTGCCTGCTAACATGCTATGACCTTCACCAGGTGTCCTGTGAAATCACCTGCTGATGCTGGTGGATTTTCCAGATAATCATGGTGTAGTGAAGATGGTAGAGATACTGCGCTGTGAGCTGTCTCATCTGAACCCCCATCCTGCACTGCTCCTTTTGTTTACACTCTGGAGTTGGAGCCTGCAGGACACACTGGCTCTGGAACGAGCCGCCCGGTCTGCAGCTTCTCTTCTGGCCTCATTAATGATGAACCCTGGAAGGACTGAGCCAAGGCGTGGGAAAGCTCTTTCAACCATGGCAATCCAAACGCTAACTTCAAAATACACTGGCTACTCACAAAACATCTCCACCAATACTCAGCAGTTCTCTTCTTCTGGTCCATTCAAACAGCAATGCCAGGGCCTAATCGTTCCACGAAAGACCTTTAAATAGCAGCAACAACCTGCAAAATCCAGTCACATTGAAGAGAACATGAGCCTTCATCAGGCTCACATCTTGTTGAGTGATAATCAGAACAGGAGCAGACAGACGGTGCCTCACATGCTCTGCTTTAATCTGCTCTCTCCATTTCCCTGTGTGGGTCAGATGAGAGGATTAGTGGTCTTCTTTGTGCCATTCAGATGTTATTACTCGGGATCTCTGGATCGTTTCATAGTGGAAAGAGCCTTTTTCTTTAGCCATGTCTGTGATGGAGGCCTGCTGAGAGTGGTCACACAGAGACCTTTAAGAAGACTGACAACAGAATGGATAAAGTTTCGGACCGCAGCACCAACAAGGACTCCACTGTGAACCAAGGGACACATGTTGTCTCACTAACAGACGCCTGATAAACAGACAATCCCCAGGAAGCCTTCAGCATGGACAGTGTCATCTGACAGTGAAGGAATATTGCAGGATAAGCCTTCGTCCTGGCACTTCTGCAGCAAATAGTAACTGTGAAGGATCAGCTGATTGCTTCTGCTGTCTGACAACCAGGGTGGTTCTCTGTTCATCCATCCACCCCTTCATCCATCATCCATCCATCCAGCCACCCCTCCATCAGCTATCCATCCATCCATCATCATCCATCCCTCCATACATCCATCCATTCATTAATCATCCATCCATCCCTCCAGCCAACCCTCATCCATCCATCGAGGAAAAATGAGCAAAACACAAGCAAGTCTGGAATCGGCTCTGCTTCTGAAACACTGCGGACGTTAATGTGATAGAAGAACAAACGTGCCAAGAGAAAGAGAACTGTGATGGGGAAAGCTACGCCTCAAAGCACATATATTAATCTCATCAATTTAAGCATTTGCATTCATAAAAAAATCATGTCTTCCTTTCAGTTCTCAACAGCCTATCAGTCACAGTATAGGAATGTTCCCTGAGATCGCGTCCTCCTCATACAGACCTAACAGCTTTCAATGTGTTTGAGATGATCAGCACCAGGGTCTAGTACAGGGTAGTTAAAATGCTTCTCTATCCTCAGGTAGCTTTTTCTCAGGCGCTACATAAACTGTAGTGTCGCTGCAGTGAGCAGAGGGGAAAACGGGTTTGTGTGCCACTGCGTCTCCAACTGCTCTTCTCTTTTCCGGCATGTGTCTTGAATGGACAACTCAGTCTGCCAAACCCTTCCATTCCACTCCTGTGCCATCCACATTCCTCAAGCTGCCAGCTCGGACACACAGTGAGAAGCCAAAAGGCACATGGGCACTTCAGCACTGCTTCTTCCTGCCTGCTCTCCTGCTGTCTGGCGTTCACCAGCATGGCTGACGGAGTCGTGCTACAGAGCTGAGAACCAGGCCGAGCTGCAGCAGCTCCCATTGAGAAAAACCCTCGTCTGCCAGAGGGAGAGAGAGGGAGGGGGAGAGAGAGAGGGAGGGGGGAGGAGAGAGAGAGAGAGAGAGAGAGAGAGAGAGACAGAGAGAGATGGACAAAGAGACAGAGACAGAAAGAAAGAAAGATGGGCTGAGAGACAGAAAAAATGAGAGAGAGAGAGAGAGACAGAGAGCGGGAGAGACGGAGACACAGACGACAGAAAGAGAACAAGAGATCTCTGCATTCATGTCACCAAGACATGCATGAGCATGTCCTCCAGCAGCATGCAGGACAGCAGTGGCTGCAGGAGGAGGACTGACCTGCATCTTGTCTGACGTGAACACCTCAGAGTCCACTTCACAGGCAATGATGGTCACCATCTCCAGCTTCATGTTTATCGAAGGCATTCCCTCGCCTGGTGCAGTGAAATAACAATATCAAGCCAAAATGTATTTGTCCTCCTGTCTCGGGGCCACAGGCAGAGGTCTGTGTGGTTGTTGATCCAGAACGGAGGGTCGGGTCCGACGGTCTGCTTGGTCCAGGGAGCGAGAGAGGAGCTGCCGGTGGATCCACACCGCACTGAGGGCTGCTGGGAGTGATGCTGCAGCAGACGCATGAATAACCCCCTCCCTTCCCTGTCTCCCTGCCTCTCGGTCCCTCCCCCTCCCTCCCTCCAGCCCCCCCTCCCCCGGCTCCACATTGACGTCATCACCATCCTCACGTTCGTCGTGTTTTACGCCACTACAGTGTCTGACGAACCGTGCAGGGTGCACTGCAGAAGCTGTCCGGTTTATTCCGCTTTTTCTGGGGTTTTTTTTTTTCCCTGTGTGTGTGTGTGTGTGTGTGTGTGTGTGTGTGTGTGTGTGTGCTGACAGAGTTGCTGGAGTAAAATGTGTCACAGCCATTTTGAAAGAAAACAAGTCAAACTGTCCATGAGAACATGGAAAAAGAAGATGAGTCGTCCCATATCGACCTGCCTGAAATATTTTCTGTCAACTAAACCCACATTTTATTTGAGACTATTTGACAAATTATAAGAGAGGAAACGGTGAAGATATCACACGTTTCATTGTTTGTTGATGTAGCCATTGTCCTTGAAATGTTGTGCGTCTTCTCCAACTCTCAGATTTGAAATGCTGTTGACATTGACCATGCAGTACTCTGTAGGTTAGCAGTTAGCATTTATCATAGTCCCTGCAGTGTGTACCGACAACTTCTGGAAATTTTCTGAAACCTTCAGATCTTCAGTAAATGGAGTGAACCAAAGCTCATTGAGGGAAGGAGCTGTCAAACCAGCCTGAGTGTGGCTACAGAGCACCGAGCAGCCGCTAGCTAGCAGCAGCCACCACCGCTAGCAGCACCGAGCAGCCACTAGCTAGCAGCAGCCGCCACCGCTAGCAGCACCGAGCAGCCACCGCCCCTAGCAGCACCGAGCAGCCGCTAGCTAGCAGCAGCCGCCACCGCTAGCAGCACCGAGCAGCTGCTAGCTAGCAGCAGCCGCCACCGCTAGCAGCACCGAGCAGCCGCTAGCTATCAGCAGCTGCCACCGCTACCTAGCACCGAGCAGCCACCGCCCCTAGCAGCACCGAGCAGCCATTAGCTAGCAGCAGCCGCCACCGCTAGCAGCACCAAGCAGCCGCTAGCTATCAGCAGCTGCCACCGCTACCTAGCACCGAGCAGCCACCACCCCTAGCAGCACCGACCAGCCGTTAGCTAGCAGCAGCTGCCACTGCCACCTAGCACCGAGCAGCCACCACCCCTAGCAGCACCGATCAGCCGTTAGCTAGCAGCAGCCGCCACCGCTACCTAGCACCGAGCAGCCACCACCCCTAGCAGCACCGATCAGCCGTTAGCTAGCAGCAGCCGCCACCGCTACCTAGCACCGAGCAGCCACCACCCCTAGCAGCACCGATCAGCCGTTAGCTAGCAGCAGCCGCCACCGCTACCTAGCACCGAGCAGCCGCTAGCTATCAGCAGCCGCCGCTGCTAGCAGCACCGAGCAGCCGCTAGCTAGGAGCAGCCGCCACCGCTACCTAGCACCGAGCAGCCGCTAGTTAGCAGCAGCCGCTACCGCTACCCCTCAGGACTGGATCCCTTCAGGACTGTGTTCTCTCTCCCTGCTCTTCTCCCTGAACACCATCAGCTGCTCCTCCAGTCACCAGTCTGTCAAACTCCTGAAGTCTGCAGACGACTCCACCCTCATCGGGCTCATCAGTGATGGAGATGAGTCCGCCTACAGGAGGGACACAGACCACCTGGTGTCCTGGAGCAGGCTGGACAACCTGGAGCTCAGTGCTCTGAAGACAGCGGAGATGATCATGGACTTTAGTAGGAACACAGCCCCACCCACCCCCACCACCCTGAGGCTCCCCAGTGGACACTGTGGAGTCCTTCTGCTTCATCACCAGGACCTCCATCTGAACTTCAGCTCCCTCATCATAAAGCCCAGCAGGGGATGAACTTCCTGCGGCAGAAGATGAACTTCCTGCAGCAGAGGATGAACTTCCTGCAGCAGAGGATGAACTTCCTGCAGCAGAGGATGAACTTCCTGCAGCAGAGGATGAACTTCCTGCAGCAGAGGATGAACTTCCTGCGGCAGCTGAAGAAGTTCATCCTGCCAGTGAAGACGATGGAGCAGTTCTACTCCTGCATCATGGAGTCCATCCTGTCCTCCTCCATCACCGTCTGATTCACTGCAGCCACGGCAGAGACAGGACAGACTGCAGAGAGTCCAGAGACCAGGACAGACTGCAGAGAGTCCAGAGACAAGGACAGACTGCAGAGAGTCCAGAGACAAGGACAGACTGCAGAGAGTCCAGAGACAAGGACAGACTGTAGAGAGTCCAGAGACAAGGACAGACTGCAGAGAGTCCAGAGACCAGGACAGACTGCAGAGAGTCCAGAGACAAGGACAGACTGCAGAGAGTCCAGAGACAAGGACAGACTGCAGAGAGTCCAGAGACAAGGACAGACTGTAGAGAGTCCAGAGACAAGGACAGACTGCAGAGAGTCCAGAGACAAGGACAGACTGCAGAGAGTCCAGAGACAAGGACAGACTGCAGAGAGTCATGTGCTCTGCTGAAAAGATCATTGGCTGCAGTCTGTCTTCCCTACATGACCTGGACACCTCCTCCAAGACCCTGAGGCCAGCAGGCAAGATGGTGGCTGACCCCTCCCACCCTGGTCAGACCCCTCCCACCCTGGTCAGACCCCTCCCACCCTGGGCAGACTCCCCCCACCACTCTAGTCACCATCTCTTCCAATCTCTCCCCTCTGGAAGGAGGTTCCAGTCCACCAGGACCAGAACCTCTCGACACAAGAACAGTTTCTTTCCCTCTGCCACGGCTCTCATGAGCAAGGCCTCAGCCCCCCACTGCCCAGACACACACCGCCAGCGTCCGCCAGTGATGCCACACCATGTGCTAGGCCAGCAGACAGCTTTGCCTGGGCCCGGGACAAGATATTGTGGGATGGGCCCAGTCCCAACCTTTGGACCGGGGGGGGCATGATGTGAGCAGCGGCGAGAGCGGTGGGGGGGGGGGGGGGGGGGGGGGGGTGAAACCCTGGGCCCGGGACAACATACGCGTTTGTCCCCCCCCCTGCCGGCGGGCCTGCATGTGCAAACACACCATCTTTTCCTTTTCCTGGAGAAATGGCTTCTCCGTGGGACTGCTGCGGGTCCAACATGGATCCCGTGGCCGTGACTGGGTGCTGGTCGGAGACCTAATAATAAAACCCAATGCATTATTTTTATAAAAACTAGGTCTAAAATGAGAATAAATCTGATGTTGAAAAGTGGTAATAAGTAGAGAGAGAAAAGCAGTGGCCCTGAGACTGAGCCCTGTGGAGCCCCATAAGACAGAGGAGTGGAGGAGGATTCAAACACACATAGCTCTGTCTGTCAGGCAGGACCTGAACCACTGCAGTACAGGACCACTCATGCCGACCAGGTGCTGCAGTCGGGATATCAAGATGTTGTGATCCACGGTGTCTGCAGCAATCAGGTCCTGCAGAACCAGAACCGCATAGTCACCACAGTCATTTACCAGGAGGATGTCATTAAAAACCCTGAGTAGAGCTGACTCGGTGCTGTGCAGGGGTTTAACCCGGACTGCAAGACCTCCAGGATGTCAGGACTGTCCAGGTGGTTTTTCAGCTGCGGGTAGAGAACCTTCTCCAGGGTTCTAGAAATAAAGGGCAGCTTGGAGATGGGCCTAAAATGATCCAGGACAGCCTGATCCAGGCCAGGGTTCTTTAGAAGGGGTTGGACCACCGCATGTTTAAAATGGACAGGGACACCCGAGGACAGACTGCTGTTAATGACAGAGAGGACAAGCTGACCACTGCTGGGGACATGTCTTCACAGAGATGTGGAGGAACAGGAGAACCACATCCTGTAGGGACAATAAGGTCAATGCTCCAACTCATCAAATACACCAGAGCAGTGACCAGAGCCAGAGGGGTCAGAGGTCAGGGGTCAGATCAGGGCCCTGGTGGAAATGACCTTATCAAAGAAAAACTGAAGGAAGTTCTCGCAGGTTTCAGAGGCTGGTTCTAAGCAGACAGGCTGTGGGGCGTTGAGAACAGAGTCTGTGGTTCTGTACAGCACACGAGGGTCATGGCGGTTCTCCAGAATAATGTTTGACAAATATTCTGTCTTGGTGCCTTTAACGGTGTTCTGATACCTGCGCCAGCAGTCTTTTAAATCTGGAATGAAACAGCAGCTTGTCCTTCTTCCACCTGCGCTCAGCTCTGCGGTTCCCCTCCTGCTGCCGGCTTCTCTCACTGAACCAGGACCAGCTCTGCGGTTCCCCTCCTGCTGCCGGGTTCTCACTGAACCAGGACCAGCTCTGCGGTTCCCCTCCTGCTGCCGGCTTCTCTCACTGAACCAGGACCAGCTCTGTGGTTCCCCTCCTGCTGCCGGGTTCTCACTGAACCAGGACCAGCTCTGCGGTTCCCCTCCTGCTGCCGGCTTCTCTCACTGAACCAGGACCAGCTCTGTGGTCCTCCCTCCTGCTGCCGGCTTCTCTCACTGAACCAGGACCAGCTCTGCGGTTCCCCTCCTGCTGCCGGCTTCTCTCACTGAACCAGGACTCAGGTTTGGCTCTCGGCTGCCTGGTTTTTAATGGAGCCACTGAGTCCAGGACTGTTTGGCAGGAGGAGTGGAACCACGAGCTGAGCTCCTCTGGACCCGTTAGCTCAGGGGAACCGAGCTGGTTGAAGGCAGCAGAGTAAAGAACAGTGGTGGACAGGTTCAACAGTCCAACAGCGCCCAGCAGGAACACAGCTTTAACTGGTGCACAGCACAACCCAACTTCAGGTCCCACAGGAAGATGGTCAGAGAACACACTGTGACTCATCTCCAGATTGTAACAGAAAAACCACAGCAGAGAACAAGATGTCCTCCGTGTCCAAGACAGACGTAGAAAAAGTTTCATTCGGGCTCCTCTGAGGACGTCTTCTGGATCTGCAGAGACAAGACTCTCCTCACCTGCTCTGGACCACTTTCTGCTCAGTGGGACGAATTCCACCAACGTGTTCAGAATAAGAGCACTGTTAAAAACCTGCCTTCAGAATAAGAGCACTGTTAAAAACCTGCCTTCAGAATAAGAGCACTGTTAAAAACCTGCCTTCAGAATAAGAGCACTGTTAAAAACCTGCCTTCAGAATAAGAGCACTGTTAAAAACCTGCCTTCAGAATAAGAGCACTGTTAAAAATCTGCCTTCAGAATAAGAGCACTGTTAAAAATCTGCCTTCAACAGCACTGTTTGAAAAAACAAGTCCTCCACAACAGTAGTATTACTGTCAGATATTCATTTACCTGAATATTCAGGATGGGAATCATTTAACAAAATCATCCTAAGACATTTTTGTAAAATAAGGACATTTTATGCAATATCCAAAGTTACCTGGAAAAAAATCAAAGTCTTGAATGTGGTGGAAATGTGTGTGAAAGCAGGCTGCTGTTGTCACAGTGTCTGACGTCCAGCCATGAATTTTAATTTGAGGTAGTGATCCTCAGCCCTGACTCACTGTGGGCCTTTACAGCAGTCATTTCAGAAACTCACAGACGTTATCTCATTACATAACATGCTAACAAAGCCTTTTTCCATCACTCACATCATGTCTCGCTCTCTCCACCTTCCATTTCAGAAGAAGTGCTGCAGCTGCCCAGACGCTGAGTCTCCATAAGCCATTAATATGACGCTCTGGGCGGCGGAGCTATTTGTGTCAGTGTGTGTCAGGACGGGCCACACGGCACACACACATGTGACCACACCCCCAGCAGACAGCCTCGGCCAGGGTCAGGGTGGAAAACAGCCTGTGACTCGCGTCCTCAGTGGAAACACTGTCAGCTGCTTGACCCGGCGGCGGCCGGCCAGCAGTCCTCGCTGCTTCAGGTCACAGCTTCAGCTTCTTATTTCACCCCTACTGAAAGCCAGAGGGCAGAGCTGACAGCACGGAATGTTTCCTTCACTCGTGCGCAGTTCGAGTATGCGTACCAATATTGTCACCTGTGACCTCTGGGTGACCCTTGAAAGGCTCACCTCCTGTTTTCTTTTCGCATGTCGTTCGCCTTCCACTGAATACAGCTTTGAAGATTACATTACGCACATGCATGTGCGTGCATGGCGGCGCGTGCACACGCAGCCGCTCCTCTCTGTCCCGACCAAACTGTGCTTTTGTGTTTTTCTGGGCTTGAACCCAGTGTGTATCTGCTCGTCCTGGTCGCGTCTTCCCATCCCAAGGCCAACTTACTCCCGGAAATTTCTGCTCGAAAACCGGAGAACCGTTTTCACCAACACACACCAGAAATCCCAGCGGACATGGAAAAGCTCCACTCCTACGGTCAGCTCCGACCCCCGCCCCTGCGGCGAGCCCCCAGTGGAGGCGCCACAGCGGAACAGGAGGAAGCAGAACAGGGGAAGCGTGGAGGTATCTGAGCTGGGCCAGCCGCGAGCCCTCCTGGGCCGGCTATCCCCACCATCACCCGACTAACGTACGCTCGCTGGACAGTAAACTGGATTATATCCGCCTTCTTCGGACATCTTCAGAGACTGTGAGTGAGTGCTGTGTCTCTGTCTTTGTGGAAACAAGGCTTCATATGGACGCCACTGGCCGTTCTTGTCAGGGGGTGAACTGCCCTCTACCGTGGGGTGTGTGTCGCCACTCCACCAGAGCAGTGTCTACAGGAGCCAAAGCGCGGCACATGAGACTTACAATGGACATTCATTGGTTTAATTTATCTTATTAAAGGTGTAATACAACATTTTGATTTCCGGGTGGATCACCTAAATAATTGGTGGGTCTGTTTGTCAATCATTCTGACGAGCTGCTTTCGTCAGGCGGTTCTCCGTGCTGGCGCCCAATCAGCTTCTCCCTTTTGCGCATTCAGAGTGTTTATGTAGCCGGTGAGCTTCTGAGCTAGTACTGACCGATGGCGAGTCTGACATAATGAAACTGTAGCTGTTTCGGAAAACAAAAGCTTTATTTATGAGCGAGGCGGATCGCAGAAACTGTACAGAGCCGTGCACGCCGGAGAAGAGGAGATCGCGTTTCCTGGGAGAAGCAGGAGAGCCGGGCGATGGTCTGGAGCATGGCGTTGTTCAAAAAGTGAGTAACAGACGTGGGGCTTCGTCTTTTCGAGAAAATGTTGTATTCCACCTTTAAAGAACTATTTTTACATTCAGAGTCTACTTAGAGCTTTAAGATCAGAATGCTGTTATTTTGTTATTTGGATGACGGTAATGTTTGTTTACACTGCAGACTGCAGAGTACTGAGAGTGTATTAAGAATGTTTTTGTTATGATAGTTAAGTTGAGGAAAGTTTTATTTACTCCAGATAATGCAAATTGGAACTTATATGGTGACGTTTAGTGGACCCTCCCTCTGAGAGACACAGGGATGGGTTACAGGAGTGGACCGGCATATGGGGACGGACAGAGGCTTTGCAGTTTTCTCACTGCAGCTGTACATGAAAGTGAAGTTTTCCGTTGGTGACTCCTGAACGAAAATCATGTTGTGGAATTGGAATAAATTTTATTTCGATTTCTTCATTGCAACGGAGAGGTGTTATTGCCAGTGGAAGCAGCCATGACAGCGCGAGTAAAGTAAGCATTGCCCTGTGGACCGTGGCTCCCACAGTGTCTACATCTCGGGCCACCCTGAGGGGAGCATCACCGGAGGACACACAAGCCACGGCCTCCTGGGCCACGCGGCACTTCTCTGGGTTTTTAGCGTGATCGCTGCCACTCCCCATCCACTGGGCTTCTCAGTGAGGCTGGTCTCTGGGATTCCTCATGACGACGCTGGTATACATCATTCAGTGTCTTCAGCACCGCCTTCTGTCTTCGTCTATCTTCTCGCCTTCCGTCAGGAGGGATGAAATAGAACCAGAGTTACGAATGTAACTACGGTTCTATGAATCCCCGATGACCGGCAGAGCGCTCTGTCTCTCAGAATCCTCATGATCACACGAAAAGATTCTGTAGGAGCCAAGAGAGGAAGGAAGGAGAGAGGGAAGGGGGATGAAAGAGAGGAGATGAGGAGATGGAAGGAGAGTGAAGTTGGGGGGTGAGGAGGGAGGGAAGGAGAGAGAGAGAGAGAGAGAGAGAGAGAATATTCAGAAATACAATGAAAACATTTGAAAAGGAATGATCTTAATGTTGTGAAGAAAGAAAAGATAATCAGTCTGAGAGGAACATCAACTTCCCTCTGGATGCCGTTCAGAGTCCTTAGCATCATAGCAAGCAGCACAGCACGTATAGAGGATTACTACTGCAACAACACATCATCAGTAGGGTAAAACTAAACTGTTTCATGACGGTCTAACTCCAGCTCACGTTCCCTTTCAGTGGATGAGCAATGCTTGGTGAATTCTGCTTCACAATGACAGGAAGAGCCCACATCCAAGGAAGCATAGCGATAGCCCTGCTGAGAAAGTTAGCAGAATGTACGTCAAAATGAAAACGCTGCAGATCACATCCATAAACTGAGTGGAAACTACGAAGATAACGTGAACTGAAGTCATCATTCAATGCAGAGGAAAGTAAATGTAACTATGTTCAAGAGCAACTCCATCCATGACGCCAAATCTACTTCCTTCCAGCTTCTAACGCGTCCGCAGCAACCACCCGAGCAACAAGGCAATAGCAGCGTGGCTACTATGTTCTTCCAGCTGAAAGCACAGACGCCAAAACGAATGAACGATGGTTTGTGTTCATCAACTGACAGGAGAATATGGGAATAAAGTGGACATTTGTTGCTAGAAAAGTTGTCAAAAAAAAGGCAAGTCTTCAAACTATCTTTAAATGCAGCATTTTCCACCGAAACTAGAAGAGGTGTCGCCATGTCTTTAATGGGAGCAGCAGAGAGACGCAGTCTGGCCTGAAGACGTGTCCAGAGGACAGACTGAGGGTCAAACAAAGCTCTGGGACTCTATCTTGGCAATTTTGTGGCATGTCTACAAAATGTGCTGTGGACCAGTGTCGGTCCTACGCTGTCTGGGGAGACGGTCGCTGTGCTCCATCAGCTCTGCTCTTCCTCCAGACACAACGCAGAGCCTCATTCTGCTCATCCCTGATGGGAGGAAAAGAAGAATGATGAAGCACTTTTCCTCTTCTCTGGCCTCATTCTGCAGCTTTACTCTCCTCCTCCTCCTCCTCCTCCTCCTCCTCCTCCTCCTCCTCCTCCTCCTCCTCCTCCTCCTCCTCCTCTTCCTCCTCCTCCTCCTCCTCCTCCTCCTCCTCTTTTTCCTCCTCCTCCTCCTCCTCCTCCTCCTCCTCCTCCTCCTCCTCCCCCTCCTCCTCCTCCTCTTCCTCCTCCTCCTCCTTCTCCTCCTCCTCTTCCTCCTCCTCTTCCTCCTCCTCCTCCTCCTCCTCCTCCTCCTCCTCCTCCTCCTCCTCCTCCCCCTCCTCCTCCTCCTCTTCCTCCTCCTCCTCCTTCTCCTCCTCCTCCTCCTCCTCCTCTTCCTCCTCCTCCTCCTCCTCCTCCCCTCCTCCTCCTCCTCCTCTTCCTCCTCCTCCTCCTCCTCCTCCTCCTCCTCTTCCTCCTCCTCCTCCTCCTTCTCCTCCTCCTCCTCCTCCTCCTCTTCCTCCTCCTCCTCCTCCTCCTCCCCCTCCTCCTCCTCCTCCTCCTCCTCCTCCTCCTCTTCCTCCTCCTCCTCCTCCTCCTCCTTGGATCTAGCAGTCAGTCTGCCCTGAAACAAGACTCCATAGGAAGACATCAAACATTTTCACAGCTGAGGACAATATTGAGTGACACTGTGTCACAAACACAAATAAAGGAAGTTTTTCAGACCCTGAAACATTTGGTCAGACAGGTTTCTGCAGCTTACGCCTCATTCATTTATGGCTATGCAGAAATACAACAACATGCATCAACTGAGCACAGAAGGAGAGTTTCTTCACTGGCGAACAATCTGTATTCAGAAGAGAAGCTCTGCAGAGGAGCAGGAGGGGGAATCAGGGCAGTGGATCAGCAGGGTGCGCATGCTCATAACACACACACACACACACACACACACACACACACACCTCTTGTCTGTGGTAGAAGTGTCATCATAGCTGTTTGCTGCTGTCTTCAGTTTTATCAGTGAGTCAATAATGACTGTTTTCTGTGGACAGCAAAGCACAGCGAGAGCATCTGTAAGTCTTTTTAATGTGTCACTGCGACGGGATGTGATGATTAAACATTGTATGTGTGTATGTGTGTGTGAGTTGCAAACTGCATTCATACAGACAGCAACTGTCCTGACCATGCACAGACATGCATGTACACACACATTCATCAGCGCAGGCTCTCTAACAGGACGCCTCATTCAGCCTCGCCAAACCAACCGCTGGTACCAACACTGCTGCAATCTAGGCCAAGCTATTTATATAGCAAGCAGCCAAGAGCGGGCACAGAGCTGAAGGGATGACGAGGATGTGAGGACAAAAGAAGGTCTGCAGGGTGAAGAGACAGATCCAGGGGGGGACGAGGGGATGAAGACAGTAATGGCGCCTTTCCACCAGTCCCTGCTTGGTCCTACTCCTCAGGGTTCAGCCCTGGTACCCGCACATTTCCTTTACATTTTAGTACCTTGTAGCAGGTACTTTCATGGTCCCTGCTTGGCTGAGGTTCCAAGCGGGCCGAGAATGTGACGTCAGCAGATGCCGTCCACTGATTGGTCAGCGCGTGACGTCAGTGCTGAAAAATCGACCCGGCAGAGGAGAGGATTCAGGAGCACACTGCACCGGGACAGGGTACCGGGAAGCCTCCGGTGAAGCTGCTTTAGCCTGATGGAGCCAACCCAGTTTCATGGCAACTTGTGCTATGAGTGGCGTAAATTAATCTACTGAATCGCATCCAGAGCATGATTTTCACAGTTTTTCGTGTCCCACGCCTCTCTTTAAACTAAAGCATTTCAGTGAGAGTCGCCTGGCCACGCCCCCTCACATAAAGGAGGCATATGCTAATGTTTCTTTTATCCAGACACTCAGACAACAGCCCGTTTTACTGTTATTGCCCTGTCCACACTGAAGGCAACTTTAAAGATGAACAGGAACATTCTGGAAACATCGCCATCGCATCCATTCAAATATAAAAGGGGAAAAAATGATCCATGGTCGAAGTACATATTGGCGATCTACGTGGTTACATTCTGGGTTGAAATGTGTTCAGTAGGGAGTAACGCCACATATCAAAGCGAGTTTGATCGGGGACGAACGGTCATGCAGCGCAGGGCGGCGCCACGACGGGCCACCGGCTGCCGACAGCTCCGCCGTGGGCGGCCGGCTGCTCCGCTGCTCCCCCGCTCCCCGGCTGGGCTGTGCAGCCTGCGCCGTGCTCCCCGGTTGGGAGGCTGGAGGACAAACTGGGCCCTGGCCCACCCCCCCTGTGGCACCCAGTGCAGACCATCCCAGAAGAAATCCACCACTTTCTTTAGAATCTGAGCCAGGGGCCTGGAGGGGGGTCTGCCGGCGAGCTGGAGCCACAGCTGGGATGAAACCAGCTGATTTAAAACCAGGACTCTGCCTCTGAGGGAGGAGCCAGCTGTACCTGCGGAGCTTACCCTCCACCTTTTCCATGATGGTCTCTCAGTTCTTCTGAACAAAATGCTGTTGACTCAGCATATAAAGCCGTCCTTCTTACACCTTCAGTGTTGTGGATGCACTGGCAGCTCCGCCCACGTCCAGCTGTCTGGCTGCAGAGACCTGAGGCTGTTCCTCAGGAAACCCTCCACCCTCCACCCTCCACCGTCTGTGCTCACTCTTTCCTGATTTAGGAATTGTGTGTTGGCCTTCCTGGGAGTGGGAAACCCAGATCCAGGGACTCCTGAACCAGGGACATAGCACAGTGCGCATGGAGACAGCAGTCCAGAACAGCCTGTGGAACAGGAACAAGCTCGCTCAGCTGGTGTCACCTGTTCAACACAGCAACGACAGAGATGATCCTCAAACAGGAACATGGATGAAAAAGAAGAACAAGTGCTGTTATCTTGTCATCTGAAGAGCTTTTTGTCAGAATGGAACCGCAGAGCAGGTGGAACATTACCGGCTAGTGTCCAGGATAACATGCAGACTGCACAGAGCATCATGCTGACCTTCAGTCTGCTGAGCTCCCGTCTCCTCACGCTCACCCTCCAGGGTCCACACCCAAAAATACACCGCCCTCACACTGAGTGCATGTATTATCTGAAGACATGAACACACTCTCATCCTCTGCCATGCTATGTTTAGGCCCTGTTCTCCAGCTGCAGCAGCTCCAGGTCAGCTCACCACATCCTCCGGTCACCGAGTCGGCCAATCAGACGGCCCGGCCACACTGAGCACTTCCTCTTCCAGTCAGGCTGCTAATGCAGCCCGGTGGGGTTGGGGGGGGGTATTCACTGAGGCCCCTGCTCAGGAACTCATATTCCAACCAAAAAAGGTTCTCACACGGGAGAACTGAGCCTCAAAGAACTGAATGGAACATCTAAAGGAAGAACACTGAGGACGTTCTGCTCCAGAATAAAGTCTGCTCTGCTCACAGTCCTCTCAGATGGTTCATCAGTTCATACTGGAGGATCTCATCAAGTTCCACTTCAACACAGTCAGCAGCGTTCTCTATCAACAGAGTTGATAATCTGCATCAGAGAAGCGCTGATCACAAATGATAATGTCTGGATGGGTCAATCCACAACACAGAGAAATGTCCAGGATCTATTAATCCAGCTTCAGAGTCCAGGATCTATTAATCCAGCTTCAGAGTCCAGGATCTATTAATCCAGCTTCAGAGTCCAGGATCTATTAATCCAGCTTCAGAGTCCAGGATCTGTTGATCCAGCTTCAGATTCGGGGTCATGGGTCGTCATCCTGAGCAGCCACGGTCACCTCTGCTGTTCAGCTGATGTGCTTCTTCTTTGCTGTGGCGCCATGGCCGACCTCCAGAGGAGCGTCTGGGTTCTGCTCCTGCTGTTGGATGGTTCTGGTCGGACCCTGAGGAGAACTCAGCTGGGCTGGGTTGGGATGAGACTGACAGACACTGCTGGAGCTGTTTCAGGAAACACTCAGGTCTTACTGAGCTCACAAACCCTTCCGGCGGATCACAGCCCACACAGCACTGTGTGGAACCACAGCGAGAGAACTCAGAGTGAGAACACACGGCAGCAACACATCTGCTCTCTAACCCGCATTTTCTCACCTGTTCTCCAAGAGAGCTGTTCCTGATGGAAGGACTCACGCCTCTACACTCTGACAGTGTCTATAGTAGACGCCATGGAGGTATCCACGGCTCCACACTGTGGGGGTTTCATGGTTCTACACTGTGGGGGTATTTGAATTTCTACTCAAAGGTGTGATTGTTGATTGAACGTCCATCCATCTACTGTCAGATCTCAGTGACATGAGGACAAGGTGCTTGTGGAGTGAGGTGGACTTTACTCTGCACCTCTTTATGGTGAGTTAACAGCCTCTTCTAAATACCAGGACAGAGGCAGGAATTCCAGAGAGATCCATGGACCACAGACGGATGAGATGCCATGACTTCCGCTGATATACTGAAATGCCCAGTTTTTATCACAGAAAGGACAAATGCAGACATGTTCCAACCTGTGCAGGTGTGTATTGATGAGTACAGGGTAAAACAAACCAACAGCGAGCATCTCGTCTCGACCAGCTGGAAAACATCCTGCTGCTGCCTGGTCCCGTCCTAATCCCACAACTCTGATAAAAGCAGAGTTCTATTTTTAGCTGGACTTGTTTAATTGAAGCGTATGGAAAATATTCCATTGACATTCTCCCTGAATGTGTGTGGGTGGTGTTTCTACTGAAAAGCTTGAAAAGCTGCAGCGTGAAATGCTGAAATGCAATGAAGTGAGGAGGCAAAACCACAGGTGGGGGGGGGGGGGGGGGGGGGGGGGGGGGGCTGTTCCAGGGCTGCTCATTCACAAACTCACACAGCAGGAGGGGTCCATGCAGAGGGCTTCAGCGCCAGATTTCTTCTTTCTGCTCTACATCAAGATAGAAACATGATAAACTGAAGGCTGAGGAGGGAGGAGGGCTGAGAAATATTCCTGTTCTAACAGATGGGCAGAGGACGACTGGGACTGTGTTGAGAGGCCAACACAGTAAAGAGAGGTGGGGATCAAAATAAAACGGGAAGGGACAAAACAGATAAGACACACACGTGCCTTATGCCATTTTCCCGCTGGAACCAGCAGGTCGACCCTCTAACAATCACCTTTCCCACCGGTATCAGACACAGAAGAACCTGACTGCCCCCCTCCTGTCCACCACGGGGGAAATGACATTGGCCCAGTCTACAGGTGTTTTTCAGTCCGATAGAAAACAACCATATTAAACGTATTTGCGATCCATGTTCAGTCCTGGTTCTGCAGGGTCCTGTGACAGGAGGAGTGTCTCAGGGAACGTTCAGGTCTTCACCGTTCAGCAGCAGTCCTCAGAGCCCAGCAGTGTTTTTATCTGCTGATATCTGATCAATAATATCTCCAGGACACGCTGCTCAGAGAGCTCCTCCCCCAGCCGGAGTCCCGCCCCGCCCGGCGCCACGTTTGCTGCTTCCAGCATGTGTTGACAGGAATCCGTCTCTCGTTACCATGGGAACCAGTTAATCCGGAACACCGGGCGGCGGTCCGCTGGTAGTCTACCACCGAGTTCTTTCAACACCTGCCTCCATCTCTCCTCTCCAGTGTTCGTTCTGTTTTTGACTTCCCTGTTTCCTGCTTCCTGTTTCCTGTCACATCATCACGACACTCCGTATGGAACCTTTAATCCGCTCTGCTGTCAGCAGCTGTTTATATGAGACACGGAGCAGATTCTCAATCAGCGTACCCGACCTCGAACAATCGAATCTGAAGTAAAATCCGCTCTGAGTGAAGCGGATCCACTTCACCTACAGTCCCATCAGGAGGGGGTTTTGGGCCCCTGTAAACGTGCCTAGTGTTACCTTCTGATCAAGCAACTCAGAACCAAAGTCTGTGACAATGTCCCAGCAGGGCCATCAAGGAACAGGTAGGGGACCCTGCAGACCGGGTACCAGGTAGCAGGAGGGGTTGTGTTGGGCGCAGACAGAGCAGGTGCCCACTGCTCCTGAACATCCTGGTCCATACCGAACCGCCAGAACTGTTGTCTGACCACAAGAAGGGTCCTCCATGCCTCAGGGGGCTAAAAATCCAATGAAGAACAGGCCTAGTGGAAGAACTGGGACCTGAGGGTCTGGATCTGGAGGAGGAGAAGGGATGTGTGACTTTTCCAAAGTCTGCTGGGGAAAGGAATGACCTGATCTGAAGAAACTGTCACAGCTGAGCAAAGCAGGACTGGACCACCCTGGTCACCTGACAGTCAAACCAGACATGTATATACACCTCCAGCTGTGGTTCTGTTAGCGGCTGTGGTTCTGTTAGCAGTCCTCCAGCTGTGGTTCTGTTAGCGGCTGTGGTTCTGTTAGCGGTCCTCCAGCTGTGGTTCTGTTAGCGGCTGTGGTTCTGTTAGCGGTCCCCCAGCTGTGGTTCTGTTAGCGGCTGTGGTTCTGTTAGCGGTCCTCCAGCTGTGGTTCTGTTAGCGGCTGTGGTTCTGTTAGCGGTCCCCCAGCTGTGGTTCTGTTAGCGGCTGTGGTTCTGTTAGCGGTCCCCCAGCTGTGGTTCTGTTAGCGGCTGTGGTTCTGTTAGCGGTCCTCCAGCTGTGGTTCTGTTAGCGGTCCTCCAGCTGTGGTTCTGTTAGCGGCTGTGGTTCTGTTAGCGGTCCTCCAGCTGTGGTTCTGTTAGCGGCTGTGGTTCTGTTAGCGGTCCTCCAGCTGTGGTTCTGTTAGTGGCTGTGGTTCTGTTAGCAGTCCTCCAGCTGTGGTTCTGTTAGTGGCTGTGGTTCTGTTAGCGGCTGTGGTTCTGTTAGCGGTCCTCCAGCTGTGGTTCTGTTAGCGGCTGTGGTTCTGTTAGCGGTCCTCCAGCTGTGGTTCTGTTAGCGGTCCTCCAGCTGTGGTTCTGTTAGCGGTCCTCCAGCTGTGGTTCTGTTAGCAGTCCTCCAGCTGTGGTTCTGTTAGCAGTCCTCCAGCTGTGGTTCTGTTAGCGGCTGTGGTTCTGTTAGCGGTCCTCCAGCTGTGGTTCTGTTAGCGGTCCTCCAGCTGTGGTTCTGTTAGCGGCTGTGGTTCTGTTAGCGGTCCTCCAGCTGTGGTTCTGTTAGCAGTCCTCCAGCTGTGGTTCTGTTAGCGGTGAGATAACAGATGAGATTTGTGGGATGTGTTCACACTTCTGCCAGAAAGTCATCCGTAGAATTTGGAAGCCCTGGCTCTCTCTCTCTTTTGTGTTTTTTTGTAGTGGATAGTATTCTTTGTGCCTTGCCAGAGGCACAAAGAATTATTTGGAAACTCAAAACAGAAGTTGTTGTGTAATGCACAGGAGGGTATTTGTGGACAAATATTTCAAGAACAAAAAGTTTGTCAATTATTGAAAAAAGAAAGCCCGTCACCACCTTGACTGGCTTCTGGTTTGTGGTTCAGAGTCCTTAGCAACCAGCATAGCAACCAGCAGAGCCACAGCTCCACAGCGGATGCTGTCAGAATGCACGCAGGAGTGTAACACTGCAGCTCACATCCATAAACCGAGTGGAAACTATGAAGACAAAGACTATATCTGTCTCTAGAGAAGCACTCTGTAAATTATGATGCAGAGGTTTCTCCTTTCTATAGTTTTTTTGGGTTTAGAAACTATTTCAAAGATTGTGTTCTGTTTTGAAAATCAAGCTGAACTCATTAATCAGTGCAGAGAATGGTATTTATGGTTAAATGTAACTATGAAGTGCAACTCGCTCCGCTAAAAAAACCCACTCCGTCAGTCCTCGTGTCCGTGACATTCTTCACATGGCCACTAGGAGGCGCTCGATGTGAAAAGGTACCCCATTGTTATAACTTCAGGCATTTTATGTAGAATATGAATTTAAAACAAAACAAAACATCAAACTATGTAGTGGGGGCTTCCAAATGTTTTAGGAGGGCTTCAGTGTGTCTGAGAAGATGCAACAGGAACAAATCAGTGGGACACCTCCATCTTCATTTATTCTCCAAAGGCACATCCATCAAAAAGGAAACGTCTCCTCCTGGCGTCATTTCCCCGCCCCCTGCTCCCTCGAGCCAATCACCTGCTAACTCACTCTCAAGGTGCATCAGGTAACTCTAACGTGAAAGAAACTTCAGAACATCCTCCAACCTTAAACAGCTTTAAAATGACAGCACAGATCTTCTAAACATTTACAATGTTCACTAATGGAGGAAGAAGTGGAACGAAACATCAAGAACACAGAGCAGGAGGAGAGGACAGAGAAGACATCACCAATGCTAATGCTATGCTAAGCTAGCCAACAAAATCAAACAGTGTAAAAGACTGTGATGATTTTTTTAGTTCTTTCAGCAGAACTGTTACAACTGTTGAGCCTCAAGAACGTCGACTGACCATGTTTATATCCTTAATGACTTAAATAGCAGCCTGCAATGACATTTCAAACCAAGAATGTTTTCCGGTTCTCCAAATGCAGAGTGAGTATTGATTGACCTGTAGCAGTCTCAAAGCAACAGTTTTCTCAGGTAACATAAATCCAGAAATAAGAGACATGCACCATTCAACACAGTAAATCAAAGAAAAAAAACAGCAGCAGGTAACAGACAGTGAGTTGTTGACCTCCAGGTCCTGGTCTGGGCGGTCTTCTCTGACTGTCATAGGTCCTTGATGCTGAGCAGTGGCTCCACCAGCTTATTGTGGACATGCATTAACCCTGCAGAGGAAAAATGAAACATCACTGCCACGGCTCATTATTAACCAGTAGAATTCCCCAGTGAATCACAGGATGCTGTCAGAAGCACAGCTATTGGTTGGTAGTGGTGTAGTAACAGAGACAAACATGCAGCTGAAACCCATTCATGACATGTCTCCTGGTGAAGGCAGCAGTGGACCCGTCTCATTGAGGACAACATAGTGTCTGGTCAACATGGTGGACTGCCACCCAGCAGAGGGCGCTGCAGGAGCTACTGCCCACAGGAAGTGACTCTACCTCTATTCCATAGTGGCTCTACAGCTCCTCTATAGTGACTCTACAGCTCCTCTATAGTGACTCTACAGCTGCTCTATAGTGACTCTACAGCTCCTCTATAGTGACTCTACAGCTCCTCTATAGTGACTCTACAGCTCCTCTATAGTGACTCTACAGCTCCTCTATAGTGGCTCCTCTATAGTGACTCTACAGCTCCTCTATAGTGACTCTACAGCTGCTCTATAGTGACTCTACAGCTCCTCTATAGTGGCTCCTCTATAGTGACTCTACAGCTCCTCTATAGTGACTCTACAGCTCCTCTATAGTGGCTCCTCTATAGTGACTCTACAGCTCCTCTATAGTGACTCTACAGCTGCTCTATAGTGACTCTACAGCTCCTCTATAGTGACTCTACAGCTCCTCTATAGTGGCTCCTCTATAGTGACTCTACAGCTCCTCTATAGTGACTCTACAGCTCCTCTATAGTGACTCTACAGCTGCTCTATAGTGACTCTACAGCTCCTCTATAGTGACTCTACAGCTCCTCTATAGTGGCTCCTCTATAGTGACTCTACAGCTCCTCTATAGTGACTCTACAGCTGCTCTATAGTGACTCTACAGCTCCTCTATAGTGACTCTACAGCTCCTCTATAGTGACTCTACAGCTGCTCTATAGTGGCTCTACATCTCTTCTATAGTGACTCTACAGCTCCTCTATAGTGACTCTACAGCTCCTCTATAGTGGCTCTACATCTCTTCTATAGTGACTCTACAGCTCCTCTATAGTGACTCTACAGCTGCTCTATAGTGACTCTACATCTCTTCTATAGTGACTCTACAGCTCCTCTATAGTGGCTCTACAGCTCCTCTATAGTGACTCTACATCTCTTCTATAGTGACTCTACAGCTCCTCTATAGTGGCTCTACATCTCTTCTATAGTGACTCTACAGCTCCTCTATAGTGACTCTACAGCTCCTCTATAGTGACTCTACATCTCTTCTATAGTGACTCTACAGCTCCTCTATAGTGACTCTACAGCTCCTCTATAGTGACTCTACATCTCTTCTATAGTGACTCGACAGCTCCTCTATAGTGGCTCTACAGCTGCTCTATAGTGGCTCTACAGCTCCTCTATAGTGGCTCTACAGCTGCTCTATAGTGACTCCTCTATAGTGGCTCTGCAGCTCTTCTATAGTGGCTCTACAGATCCTCTATAGTAGCACTACAGTTCCTCTATAGTGACTCTACAGCTGCTCTATAGTGGCTCTACATCTCTTCTATAGTGACTCTACAGCTCCTCTATAGTGATTCTACAGCTCCTCTATAGTGACTCTACATCTCTTCTATAGTGACTCTACAGCTCCTCTATAGTGACTCTACAGCTCCTCTATAGTGGCTCTACAGCTGCTCTATAGTGGCTCTACAGCTCCTCTATAGTGGCTCTACAGCTCCTCTATAGTGGCTCTACAGCTCCTCTATAGTGGCTCTACAGCTCCTCTATAGTGGCTCTACATCTCTTCTATAGTGACTCTACAGCTCCTCTATAGTGACTCTACAGCTCCTCTATAGTGGCTCTACAGCTGCTCTATAGTGGCTCTACAGCTCCTCTATAGTGGCTCTACAGCTCCTCTATAGTGGCTCTACAGCTCCTCTATAGTGGCTCTACAGCTGCTCTATAGTGACTCCTCTATAGTGGCTCTGCAGCTCTTCTATAGTGGCTCTACAGATCCTCTATAGTAGCACTACAGTTCCTCTATAGTGACTCTACAGCTCCTCTATAGTGACTCTACAGCTGCTCTATAGTGGCTCTACAGCTCCTCTATAGTGGCTCTACAGCTGCTCTATAGTGACTCTACAGCTCCTCTATAGTGACTCTACAGCTCCTCTATAGTGACTCTACAGCTCCTCTATAGTGACTCTACAGCTGCTCTATAGTGGCTCTACAGCTCCTCTATAGTGACTCTACAGCTCCTCTATAGTGACTCTACAGCTCCTCTATAGTGACTCTACAGCTCCTCTATAGTGACTCTACAGCTCCTCTATAGTGGCTCTACAGTTCCTCTATAGTGGCTCTACATCTCTTCTATAGTGACTCTACAGCTCCTCTATAGTGACTCTACAGCTCCTCTATAGTGACTCTACAGCTCCTCTATAGTGACTCTACAGCTCCTCTATAGTGACTCTACAGCTCCTCTATAGTGACTCTACAGCTCCTCTATAGTGACTCTACAGCTCCTCTATAGTGACTCTACATCTCTTCTATAGTGACTCTACAGCTCCTCTATAGTGGCTCTACAGCTGCTCTATAGTGGCTCTACAGCTCCTCTATAGTGGCTCTACAGCTCCTCTATAGTGGCTCTACAGCTGCTCTATAGTGACTCCTCTATAGTGGCTCTGCAGCTCTTCTATAGTGGCTCTACAGATCCTCTATAGTAGCACTACAGTTCCTCTATAGTGACTCTACAGCTCCTCTATAGTGACTCTACAGCTGCTCTATAGTGGCTCTACAGCTCCTCTATAGTGGCTCTACAGCTGCTCTATAGTGACTCTACAGCTCCTCTATAGTGACTCTACAGCTCCTCTATAGTGACTCTACAGCTCCTCTATAGTGACTCTACAGCTGCTCTATAGTGGCTCTACAGCTCCTCTATAGTGACTCTACAGCTCCTCTATAGTGACTCTACAGCTCCTCTACAGTGGCTCTACAGTTCCTCTATAGTGGCTCTACAGCTGCTCTATAGTGGCTCTACAGCTCCTCTATAAAGGCTCTATAGCTGCTCTATAGTGACTCTACAGCTGCTCTATAGTGGCTCCTCTATAGTGGCTCTACAGCTCCTCTATAGTGGCTCTACAGTTAAAGGTTAACAACCCGCAGCCTTGAAAGGCACAGAACACAGATGACCTTAAATGCATCTTAAATTCAAGATCTGATTACAATTCATTTAGTTCGTCTCTAACTTTTTGATGTGTTTCTATTCCATTGCATGGTGATGCTGCTGGGATTGTGGATGGATAAACAAAGGGATGGATGGATCGACAGATGAATGGATGGATGGATAAGTGGATGTATGGAGAGACACGTATTGTGAATGTTTATCATGTGAAAAGGAAAACGTTTCATTGGTCATGATTCTTGCAGATCTCTGTCCTCTGTCCCCCTGCAGCTGGTACCTTTGAAGTATTTGACTGTTTTCACTCGCAGCTCCAGGGTGGCGTCCTCGTCGCAGATGAAAATCGTGCGCGGATGCTGCTGGAAGGCCGAGACGGTCCACATGTGGTTGACTCCCTCCTCAATGGCTTTGTACAGAGCGAAGGCTTTGTGAGCGCCTGTGATGAGAATCAGCACCTGAACACAACATGAGGGTCAGCGTGGGACCGACTGAACGCTGCGGGAACTGAACCCAGAACGGGCGGGGGAGTACCGACATTTGAGTTTCATTCAGGGAGGTGAATGTAAAAACTGAAGTGTCCACTGGGTGGCGGTAGCTCTGATCAGACCCCTGTCATGGTGTCTGGTGGACGTGAGACCCTCACCTCCTTGGCATCCATGACAGTTCCGACTCCCACCGTCAGAGCCATGGTGGGCACCTTGGACAGGTCGTTGCCAAAGAAGCGAGCGTTGGCCACGATGGTGTCCTTGGCCAGTGTTTTCACCCTGGTCCTGGAGACCAGACTGGAGCCGGGCTCGTTGAAGGCTATGTGTCCGTCGGGCCCGATACCTACGGCAGGAGAGCAGCGTGAGAGCACGCCAGCCGCCGGAGGCGTGCGGGCCGTCTGACCTCTGACCTCCAACGAACAGCTGGATTCCTCCAGCGTCGGCGATCTTCTGCTCGTAGGCCTCACACTCCGCCTCCAGGTTCTCTGCATTCCCGTCCAGGATGTGCGCGTTGGCTGGATCGATGTCAATGTGCTTGAAGAAGTTATTCCACATGTAGGAGTGGTAGCTCTCGGGGTGAGCTCGCGGCAGACCTGCAGAGTGGAGAGCTACAGCTTTTCCTGGGATCATTAAGGAACAGGTGGAACAATATTTCAGTACAAACCAATTTGGATTACACTCGGAAGACCACATGAACCTTTTTGGAATAATATTTCATTACTGCCTGAGAAAGAGTACAAACACAGTCTGAACTCATCAAACCTGCCTCCAACTGTCTGACAGCAGTAAACTGGTCAACATGCGAAACCAAAGGGGAATGACTGGTGTACAGACGTGGAGTTCCCCACACGGGCTCACTCTGGACGGGGACAAGGACACTCAGCCAGGGGGACAACTGTCCTGATGCAACAGTCAGTGTTTTCTGAGCAGTATGAAAACCATCTGGATTTCTTCTTAGACCGCTCTCAGAACACTGGCTTGGTTATCAGACTGCACATGAAGAATCCATCCAAAACTCAATTTTTAGCATCATTCTAAATGTGGTGTGAAGGCCCTGCTTTGACCTTTGAACTCCGAAGCAGGGAAACAGTCACACTGCCCCCGACAGGTGGCAGACGGTCACAGTTCGGCCTCGGACTCACCAACATATTCATCCATGTTGAACGTTTTCACATATTTGAAAGAAAGCTCCCCTCTCCTGTAGAACTCAATCAGCTTCAAGTAGCAGCCGTAAGGAGTGCTTCCTGAAAGAAAGCACCCCACACATCAGAGGGCGTGTGTGTGTGTGTGCGTGTGTGTGTGTGTAAGTGTGCCCTACCTGTAGGCAGGCCCAGGGTGAAGTAGCGCTCGGCGGTGGGCTGGAACTGGATGATTCTGTTGCGGATGTACTTTGCGGCCCACTCGCTGGCCAGCTCGTAGTCGTCCAGGATGACCAGCCTCATTGCTTCAGCTGCAGGACACACACACACACACACACACACACACACACACACCGATATTACCTCTGCATCCACAGCGGTCCAGTCCACAGTCTAGTAAAGAAATGCGATGGTAGGATGAGAAGAGGGACTGCTGGCGTGGCGGACTGATGAAGGCTGCCTGTGTTGCCACCAAGTGGACCAGAAAGTCAGAAACTGGTCAAAACATGTTCACCGATGAGACGCCAACGTTTTAATGCTTCAACATGTTTTCATTCACACCGTCTGGGTTTGTATTCTGTTGAATCTGAGCGTCGCTTCACTGTATGAATGAACCCAGTGTCTGTAGTCTGTCTTCTCTGAAGTCTGTCTGTAGTTCGTCTTCTCTGAAGACTGTAGTCTGTCTTCGCCCTGGTCTCCTGGCCAGCTCCCTCCAGACTGACCGTTGTCCAGGATGTCCAGGTGGACAGAGTGTCCCTGCTGTTGTCCTGGCCCTGGGCTGGCTCCTCTCTGCAGTGAGACACGCCTCCACACAGGGAGTCCTGGTCCAGGACGGCCGTCCGCTCTGGGACTCCCTGCTGAGGCTGTCGAGCTGCCGCTGCGTCCCCGTCCCTCTGTCCTTGCTCTGTCTGCGCTGTCCTGAAGCACTGTGTGTTTTGGAAAGTGCCAGACGAACACACACCATAAACGTGTGTGAACCTGCAGGTGTTCACATTACCAGACGGTTCAGGAAGTGCAGGAACCTGAACCACCGGTCCAACATGTGGACACACCTGGTCTCTGAGGAAGCTGGAACATCCAGCTGCTCCACGTTTCTCTTCACTACAGACTTCATCTGGAGTTCTGATGCCTTCAGTGTGAATAAAGGAACTGGAGAGAGGAGCAGCTTCCAGGGGCTCTGCAGGTTTCTGGTTGTTATGGTGACAGTACAGCATGCAGCCCCATCCCCACGTGACCCCGCAGAGCCTCCGGTCAGACAGTGGTGATCAGAGACCAGGACCAGAGACACCATGAGGACGAGACTGCGTCTCTCTGCAGACCGAGTCCCTGGAAACTCAAGACAGAGTGACTGAGGAAGAGGACGGTCCTGTGGGGCCTGGACAGAACAGAGACATGCAGGCAGCGTGGGACAAGTTTGGTTTTGCTCCAGACTCAGCAGTTATTACTGTAATTACTCATTACCAGGGGGAGAATAGTTACTATATCAGATCACAGCAGCAGACGGGCTGAGTCCATTTAAACGGAGCCGCTAGTTAAAAATGACGTTAAAAGTTCCACTCTTCTTTTTAAACACTGACTTCTCCAGTTATCCCTTTATCTTAAGTTAAACTCTTTATTAATATTATATTTTCTCATGAAATCCAGTCTGAAGCTCTCCAGACATGAACGTTAGAACGTTTCAGACAGAACTAACGAGAACCGGTCCGGAGCTAACGCTAATGCTAATGCTAGCAGGCTAACCACACCGGAAACCGTCGCCAGGCACCGCGAACTGTCCGTAGCATCCTCAGTTTGTGAAATGAGCCCAACTCGAGTAAAAGGAGGACAAAGTGAGGAGTTTACCCGCAGAAACAAGAGTTCAGAGATCCGGTCGGCTACGGAAGCCCGCACGCTCCAAAACACATCAACTGCGATTTCCACCACACCCGCCTTCAGGAGCGGTTCTTCTCTCCGTTCTTCTCCGTCTCTCAGGAGGGGAGCGCTGCTCTGCCGCTCCGGGCTGCCTGCCTGCTCTGCCTCCATCAGCACTTCCTGCTCCTGCTCCACTTCCGGCTCCACTTCCTGCTCCGGTGCAGAGAAGGACGCCGCTCTGGTTGTCATGGTGAATCTGCGACTCTGGGATTGATGGGTTTCACCTGGTCTCCAGTCCCGGTCTCCACCTGGACCCGGTGGCTGTGGTTCTGGATCACGTGGTCTGAAACCTTCTTTCCAGTGTTGCTGAGAACTGAGGCCCTGATGGAGGGGGGTGAGGGGGTGAAGCGGTGGTGGAGCGGGGTGAGGGGGTGAAGCAGTGGTGGAGCGGGGTGAGGGGGTGAAGCGGTGAGGGGGTGAAGCAGTGGTGGAGCGGGGTGAGGGGGTGAAGCAGTGGTGGAGCGGGGTGAGGGGGTGAAGCGGGGGTGAAGCGATGAGGGGGTGAAGCAGTGGTGGAGCGGGGTGAGGGGGTGAAGCGGGGGTGAGGGGGTGAAGCAGTGAGGGGGTGAGGGGGTGAAGCGGGTGAGGGGGTGAAGCAGTGGTGGAGCGGGGTGAAGCGGGGGGTGAAGCGATGAGGGGGGTGAAGCAGTGGTGGAGCGGGGTGAGGGGGTGAAGCAGGGGTGAGGGGGTGAAGCAGTGAGGGGGTGAGGGGGTGAAGCGGGGGTGAGGGGGTGAAGCGGGGGTGAAGCGATGAGGGGGTGAAGCAGTGGTGGAGCGGGGTGAGGGGGTGAAGCGGGGGTGAGGGGGTGAAGCGGGGGTGAAGCGGGGGTGAGGGGGTGAAGCAGTGAGGGGGTGAAGCGGGGGTGAAGCGGCCACATGGACCCAGCAGAGCTCGACAGGAGGAGGAGCTCCATGAGTCCGGCGAGGCGGCGGGACTGGGACTGTCTGCACCACAGAAGCTGGCCTGCTGAGACCGGGTTCAGAGCCGTCACGTTGACCTGAAGGTCCAAGAGGAGACGTCCCTGACTGCACGGCAGCCTCCAGGACGGAGGACGGCTCCACCCCGCTCCCACTGCACACCGCACACCCCCGTCCAGGAAACACCAGCCATGACAGACGTTCACCACTTCAGTCCTCGTCCATCTGCTACGAGACACTCTCTCTTCTGCTTCCATTACGGTTTAAAAAACCTTCAGTTTCTCTCAGTCACTTGTGAAGCTGCACATCGGAGAAAATAAAAATACAAGCTCGAAGGTTTTCACACTGGCTTCACTCTCTAACTTTCCCTTACTTGGTAAAAACTCGCCCGCCTGCTCACATTTCCTCTCTTCAAACTGAAAACAGCAAATTCAGCAGAAAATGTTTTTCCCGCAGCTGTCGACCAACAGGACTGACTTCTGGAGAAAAGTCACAGGACAGACCGTCAGCTCAGAGAGTGTAACATTTATTGGTGTAAGAGGAACATTTACAACAGAATCCCAGTGGATGTTGAGGAAGCAGCAGGTGTGTGTCCGTGGTGCAGAATCCAGCAGTCACAGCTGCAGTGTGGTCCATGCTCCTCTCTGCAGGGGAACTTCCTGCTGGTCCCATCAGGACAGACACTGCAGACAGCCGGGACGAGACAGTTCAAAGGTCCACGCTAGTCTTTCTTCTTGTAGTCCTCCAAGTGGGCCAGGATCCATCCCGACGGTCCCAGGATGGCCAAGCTGAACATGCCCATTGCAACCACGGTTTCCTGAACAACAAGTAAACAACAGACAGTCAACAAGATGCAACATCTGCATGTTTCCCATCAGTGAGCTGTGAAGAGCAGCGCAGCTGTACTGCTGGAGCACTGGCTGGAACTGAAGAACACACACTGATCTGTCCTCATGATCAGCACACACTGCCCATCCAAACAAATATGACTGCAGCTCCTGAACAGCCTGTCAGCGCTGACAGACGAAGCTGGAGTGTTTCAGAAACACCTGATGCTGCGCTGCAGAGGAGGACGCTCAGTCACGACGCTTCAGTCCCTCCAGCACAGCTGGAGACACCCTGAGCCACGGCCACACTGAACTGCACTGAAACATTCTCAGTGCTGTTTACACTGCAACTCTACTGCAGACATCGTGCGTGTGAATGTCAGAGGTCAAAGTTCAGCTTTGTGGATGAGTCCATAGATATCTTATAGAACACTAGATACCTCGTCTCCGCTGCTGGCCAATGAAGCCGGACGTCCGCAGAGGTCGGCCATCTTTGTACGGGAATCTGGCTCGCTCATGACATCGTGTTGATGAGACATGAACTGCTTAACAAGCTGTAACTTGCTCAAATTTTTACCGATTTTCAAACAGTTTGGTTTGTAATAAACATCAAATCTCTGTTAATGACATGACAGATGTTTGATGAGTATGGCATGCCTTAAATATATATAATAAATATATATCATATCCTGAATATTCATAATAATCTTCATATTAGGCTCCATGTTCAAATCCTGACACTGAGATATATTTATAGCACTTATGAATAATTTAGACAAGCCATACATGTCCATATTTTAGTTTTGGTGAAAATATTTTAAGACGTGGCAGGGCTGTAGTGGAGGCTGAAGATAAACTATTTACCCACCTGAAACTTCAGAAATACTTAAATCTCATGAACCTCATTATATTGAATGTATTATATTATTTTTCATTAATATATAACATTAAACAGTAACCTTCCACATTATTAAATCTATTGTGAATGTATAATGTCCCCCCATAGATTATTTAAACATGAAATAGTGCACCAGAAAACACATAATTTAAAAAATATATTTAATTAGGCATTGTAAAAATGTATAAAAGGAGCTCAGAAAGTTTCAAGTCAAATAATGGAATTACAGTCACAATATAATTAGGCAAACAAATAAAAGGCAACTGAGTGAATCTCTTGATCAATCAATTTTTATATAACTCAGAGTCACAACAGCAATTGCCTTATAGTGCTTTAAGATGTTCCATTAAAAAAATTCAGTGAAATAAGAGTATTAACGTCTGCACAGATCATCAACCTTACATTGCGTTCCACAGAAACTCTGACAGCTTTCCCGTACAAACATGGCCGCCCTCTGCGGACGTCGTGGACTCTGCCGTGAGGCATCTAGTGTTCTATAAGATATCTATGGATGAGTCCTCCACCTTCACCGTGCTGCTACAGTCACCCGATAACAACACAGCAACTATGACACCTGTCCACAGTGAAACAGTCTAATAGCTGAGAGATCTTCTACTGTAGGAGATAAAACAGTCTAATAACAGAGAGATCTTCTACTGTAGGAGATAAAACAGTCTAATAACAGAGAGATCTTCTACTGTAGGAGATAAAACAGTCTAATAACAGAGAGATCTTCTACTGTAGGAGATAAAACAGTCTAATAACAGAGAGATCTTCTACTGTAGGAGATAAAACAGTCTAATAACTGAGAGATCTTCTACTGTAGGAGATAAAACCTGACCTCCTCCTTCAAGGGCGAGTGGAGGCTGCAGCTAGCAGCGCTAGCAGCGCTAGCAGTGTTAGCAGTGTTAGCATGCAGTGTCTGAACGCTAAAAGTGACGAACCAGTGGACCGATCTTCTCCTTGGCCGGCCTGGTGTACAGATGAGCCCTCTGAGAGGCGGCTTGTGTCCGCAGGACGGGGACAGCGCGGCGGACAGCTGTGCTCAGAAGTCCCGACATGTCGAAGAGTGTTTGAGTCCGATGACGCAACAGGAAGTGGCTCTTCTTCACTGGAGGAGGACTGACAGCGGTGAGCTCTCTACTGCCACCTGTCAGAGCCAGCGTGTCCTACACTGGTAAATGCGGCGAGGCGGGCGTCCCCTCACTTCAGGGCATGTTTCTAAGACGTGCAGCAGCCTGCTGAACGTGAGCCAGACCGTGGCTGTGGCGGGTCGTGGCGCCTCCAGCATCTCGGCGCTTCGCTGGAGCTCTCCCGGCGACTGGCCTCGGCAGTTTGAGGCAGCTGCCACAGATCAGCGGCTGCAGGTTGAGCTGCTGTCGCTGTTTGAGGCAGTCGCCACGGACTTGCGGTGGGTTTTCAGATCGGCAACTTCCACATCACCTAACAGTGATTTTCGCCGCCTGCCACAACAACTACACAGGTTACACTGGTTCAGTTTATGTTTGTGTCTTTTTCCAATTCAATTGAAAACAATCATATTGAATATATTTGCAAACCACGTTTCATCCTGGCTGACCAGGGCCCTGCTTACACGGCATCCCCCAACGCACGACATGCCTGCCACATGTGCAGAGTCTCTTCTGTGTTTTGTCTGCTGGATATCTGCTCAATATCTCCATGAGACGCTGCTCAGAGAGCTCCTCCCCTGCCTGGTGCCACATCCCGGTGTTCAGCACCGGGGCTCTGCCCTGCCTGCCGATGTTTCGAATTAACTGGTGTCCGTGTTAACTTGTGACGAACAGATGCTGAAAATCCGACTGAAACTTAGTCATTTTAGTGAACGTCTGTTTTCTACAGTTACAGTAAATTTACAAGTGTAGAGCCTTTAGTGAGACTTATTTTAACATCCGCTGTTTGACTTTCCTGCTTCCTGTTTCCTGTCACATCATCACGTCACTACGTACGACGGAACGCATGGCGGAACGAATAATCCACCCCTACAATCCGCCCCTCATTGACTGGAGGTCTGCTACACAATCATTTTAATCCTAAAAAATAAACGAATTCAACCAGGGACACTGAATATAAAAGAATGGAGTACGGTGCTACGTGTAATCCAAGTCGTCTCCTGAACTGATGGATGGACCTCCTGGACACCACGGAGGAGAGCTGAGAGTGAAACGTTCAGTTCCTCTTGTGACTCAGGGAAAAGATCTGTTAAAATCAGCATTTATTCCCACATCTCTAGGGTGACCATATTTTGAATTCCCCAAAAAAAAAAAAAAAAAAGGGGGGGGGGGGGGGTTCGAGACACAAATTCAGATAGGCTTCCCAGAGGTTGATGAACATGCTTTATTATGCTAAAATGAAATGTAAAAACTTGTAACAAAATAATAGCTCTCTTACACTCTTTAGAAATATTAAATAATGTTCTGTTAGAAAATCCAGCTTCAACAATATATTTCTTAATAACTGTGATAAGATAGAAGAATAGAAGAGTCTCACCAAAATACTAACTTAACAAACAAAAAGGAAATAAACTTTTAATCTTTAATTGTTTTCTTCGTCCTGCCTTTCTTCTACGTTCTATTTTTCATCTCGGTGTGTTGGACATTATTTTTGCAGTTCATCTGTGAAGGTGCTCTGAAGCTGAGGCTTTTCCTGCTCTGCTGTCTGAACAGCCCGCCTGCTCCGCGCTGTGTGTGTGTGTGTGTGTGTGTGTGTGTGTGTGTGTGTGTGGTGCAGATCTGCTCACAAGACAGCCTCACGTCGCCCATCAAAGTGTTATCATAGCACTGTGAGCAGAGCGCTTAGTTTACGTTCACGTGCTGAGAAGCAGTGAACCCCGGACATTTCCTTGAATTTAAAAAACCCGCCCGGACGCCCGGGACAGGACGTAAAAAGTGGACATGTCCGGGTAAAAGAGGACGCTTGGTCACCCGACTCTACCAGGCCTTCCAACAAAGTGGGCAGCAGCGCTCCTTCAGCTCCAGCAGCTCCACCAGCTCCACCAGCTCTGGGCACTGCCATCTTCTTTTGGGGTTATTTTGGTCGCGTCCACATGTTGGACTCTGTTAGGTTCTATTTATTACCTGTCAGTTATTTCGGACAGAGCTTCTTGCACATGCTCACCTGCGTGGAGCGTTACCTGGCTGCAGTTCACCCCATCACCTACAGGGGGCTGAAGAACAGCTGGGGGTCCTGATCAGGAACATCAGCATCGGTGTCTCTGGTTGCTGTGTTTCATTATTAGCATCGTGTTTGAGCTGAACGATGAGGCTTCTCAGACAGTCACACTTCTCATCGTCAGGCCTCTCGCTAGTCACCGCCTCCTTCTGCAGTGTCTCGGTTCTCTGCGTTCTGATTCGTCCTTCTGGGGAAGGAGGCGGGGACAGGGAGCGTGTCGACCAGTTAAAGCTGAGGGTGTTTTTTACAGTCACGATCATCGTGGGAGCCATTTGGCTGTGGTTCGTACCATTCTTTGTCACCAGTGTAGTAACTGGAGCAGTCCTGGAGGCTGGCCATCTCTCCTGGTATTGTGACTTCAGTGTTCTGGTTCAGTCTGCCCAGCAGCTCGGGTCTCCGTCTGCTGTCCCTGCACCAGACAGGAAGACGAGCATGTTTACAGCTGCCAACCGTTCCTTGTAAAACGGAATCATTCCGTATTTGGACATAAAAGTGTGCGTTCCGTATGGAGCTGAAAAGGAACGCACTTTGTTCTGTATTTTTGTGAGAGTCGAAACGTGAGCAATGGAACTTGCGCTTTTTTATGAAAACTTAGGGTAAATTGTTCACCGGCTCTGTGACGTTCTGTGACCAATGAGCTGACAGACAGGGCTTGACAACACAGAATCACTCTTGGTCAAAAAAAGACCGTTCCTAGCAGGCTACGGCAGTTCATTGGCCAATAGTCCGTTTGGTCACAGAGCACATGGGAGGAAGTAAATCACAACATTAAAGGGCAACTCCGGTTTTTTGACACCTGGACCTTATTTCTAGGTGTGTGCATGCTCATATACTCACTCAGACAAACATGGTGCAGCTCGGAGTCCTTCAGAAGTTATTTAGATCCAAACGATGTAGCCGCACTAGCGGGGGGGCCACAGCAATGGAGCGTTAGCGCGGGACATAATCTCTGCAAAGTCGCTCATTTCGGCTGTATTTCTTCATCCATCGCCAGTGTTATCATAAAGTCAGCTCGTCTACCGTCTTCAGGTGGGTCAGCTGAGGTTTTCGCTAACTTAGCCACAGTTAGCTCGGATGGGAACGTTGCGGAGCTCCTCTCCCCAGCAGAGAGGCACTTTGAGTCGGCCTCGGCTGTCACGGTGCCCCGGCGTCTGACTTCCAGGAGCCGATTTGGAAAACGGCCCTCAGCTGCTCCACGGAGGCTCCGGACACCGGCGAAGACGCACGGCTCACACGCGGCCGCTGGGCCGCTGGACGTCTCTCCTCGTCGGGAGGAAGCATATCTCTGCTTCCCGGCGGATGCGCGCTCCACGCCGGCCGCTGGACGCGCGCCGGCCGGAGCGCTCTCCTCGCCGGGAGAATCCAGATCTCCGCCGCCCGGCGGATGCGCGCTCCGAGCCAGGCCGCGGGACACCGCCGGAGGCCCCCCTTCCGACCGAAAGGCAACCCAGCGCCGATGGAGGAAAAATACAGCCGAAATGAGCGACTTTGCAGAGATTATGTCCAGCGCTAACGCTCCATTGCTGTGGCACCCCCGCTAGTGCGGCTACATCGTTTGGATCTAAATAACTTCTGAAGGACTCCGAGCTGCACCATGTTTGTCTGAGAGAATGTATGAGCATGACTCACCTAGAAATAAGGTCCAGGTGTCAAAAAACCGGAGTTGCCCTTTAAAGCAGCAGCATGGCTTCCAGAGACATGTCAGTTTGTGCCGTTTCCATATCAGATATATCATGTTTAGTTCATTGATGTGTGTCTGCTGCTGCAGACTGTGGAGTGTTTTCAGTTTAGAAACTGCACCTTGTTGGTTTTTTGTTCAGAAGTTTTTTCAGTTTTGATTTTGCACTTTTTTAGTTGAAAATAAAAAAAAGAACATGTTAAAATCCAGAAGAGACAGCAGCTGTTTGATGTTATTTTGCACATTTAGCAATAAATATAGAATAGAATAGAATAGAATAGAATAGAATAGAATAGAATAGAATAGGAGACTTTTTTAATCTCACAGTGGAGACATTTGCAGGTGTATCGGCTCATAGAACCCACAGCGGGGTGCAAAACTACTGAATGGTGCAATAATTAACAAGTGATAGTGCAAATCATACTGGGATTGATAATAGAAGCTAAAGACAATGAAGATCTGACTGTATGTACAACCTGAATCTTAAAAATATAACAGGAAATACATAATATATACAATATGCAATATATGATGCAGTACATAACTATACAGTATGATATATATGTACAATATGTTTTAGCAGAGTGAATGGATGATAAAGTGTTACTGAATTTCTTAAGGGGGGGGGGGGGGGGGTGCAGGATATTATAATGTCCAGGATTATTGCTCATATTCCACAAAGTAGAACTGTACAGTCTGACAGCGGTGGGGACGAGAGGCCTGTGGTAGCTCCTTCCTGCTCTGAGGGTCTCATATGGAGTGAAATGAATGCCAAAACCTCACCAACACAAAAAATGTGTTTTATTCACAGCCAATGATTCACAAACAAACTCAGTGTGTTTTGCAAAAGCAAAATGTCATTCACAACTAATGCACTGAGTTCATCAAAAAAACATCCCACAAATTAAAAAAATATATAACTGCACTTACATTAAAATATCTTTCAAGATTAATTATTTTTGTCCGAGTACAAAAAACTATTCTGCGGGTTGGAGAAACATTTCTGCGGGTTGCAGAAACAACTGGCTCCCCGCCGTCACGTGGCTTTTGGCAGTGATTCTGCACCTTCCTGATTCGCATCCGCAGGACTTAGGATTTATTCACAGCTGACATTGTGTAATTTGCAGGCCACAACAGGAGGTGGCGCTGTTGATGCCGTTTAACGCAGAGCACCATCCACCATCGCCAGGACCACAACCGAATCAGTCAGTCGCCCCAGTACAACACACCCTGAGCAGCCAGCAGCTGAGTTTGTGGTCATTGTTGATGACAAATGAAATGATCTTCGTGGGTTCATGTCATTTTGGTCGCTGCCGGAGCTAACCCATGTAGCGGTGTCAGCAGTGTTAGCTGGTTGCTAGCGTTAGCCACGCTAGCTCGCACTCTCTCTTTCCTCCACTTACTTGAATTTATATGATAGTTGTCCTCACTCAGAGGAGACTGACTTTGAGAGCACACTGTAACTGACCTCATGGTAAAAGTCATAATGTTCGTGTGTGTTTTTCAGGAGAGCTGCTGATGAATGAAACTCATCCAGACTGAAGCTGTCGTTACATCTCGACACACGGAGGTGAAAGCTGCGGATTACCAAAGATTCCAATAGAGAAAAAGGAGACAGGAGGTCGTGACGGCAGTTACTGCAGCTGCTGCACCTGAACCTCACACACCTGGTGTGTATCAGGCTCCACAACAGAACGACATGGTGGAGAATGAGCAGTGTGTCCGTAGCTTTCTGGTCTTCAAACATGAGCCCCCACACACATCCTTATGCACAGAAAGGTCACAATTCCACCTCCAATGCTTTTGAGAGTCTTGTTTTTCCATGTCCTCACTAAAGTGATGGTCATGGAAATATTCTGAATAAGGCGCGTGCCTCGGAGTGAATACGAATACGATCCATCCATCCATTTTCCACCGCTTATCCGGGGCCGGGTCGCGGTGGCAGCAGTCTCAGCGGGGATGCCCAAACTTCCCTGTCCCCAGACTCTTCCTCCAGCTCCTCCGGGAGGATCCCAAGGCGTTCCCAGGCCAGAGAGACATAGACTCTCCAGCATGTCCTGGGTCTTCCCCGGGGTCTCCTCCCAGTGGGACATGCCCGGGAACACCTCCCAAGGGAGGGATACGAATATGTCTGCTTTAAGTGACGTTTAAGGCATAGCGCCCCACACTTAAATGGTGAGGACCAGTACTGCATGCAGGCCGGCATCTTTATTAAAATGAAATAGTGAAGCGCAAATCATACATTAAAGTTGGCCTTATTCTGCATATGATCCTTGATTATGATCACACAAAAATAATAAAAAAAAGGAAATACATGAGGGAAACAGCATTTTGCCAATATTTAAGGCCCCCCCCCAAAATTTCACACATCACAATTTCAGGGGGGCTCATGTCATCAAGGGGGGCTGAGACCCCCCTGGCTGCCCTGTAGTTCGCACCCTGCACACACAAAAATATGTGTACATAAGGTAAAGTTACTACCTGAAAATGTTTGATGTACTGAAAGCAAGAAAGGTAAATTTTCTTTTAATGGAAAGAAGCTATGCTCCATCAGCTAACGCTAAACCTGTAGCCTCCACTGTTCTGAACAGATGATGTTGTTCCCGGGTGGAGGAGTTCAGGTATACAGTCACTGTCCCGGTTGTTGGTCCCTGGTTGTGTGGTTGTTGTTGGTACCGGCTACATAGATGCTGGTACCGGTTGTGTGGTGGTTGTTGTGTTTTGTTTTTTCCATTGTCCTGTTCGACAGCTGGGGAGTGCAATATTATATGATTGCAGCCTTTTACTGTCCGAACAGATTTTAATGTCAGCAGCAGGAAGAAACTGAACCTCCTCCTGCTGCTGCCTTTATTTGAAACCGGCATCTGGCATGGCTGTCGGACAGGACTGGGACAGAAACGCTCAAAGACCAAGAGAGAGAGAAAGAAATAAAGAAAACGAGAGGGGGGACGAGGGTGGGGGTGCAGCACAAGATATATACAAATTCACAATACAAAACAGTCTTGTCGACACACCACATACAACAGAGAACAATCACAAGCCACAATCTAAACAGCACGAAAACAGAGCCGAAAACCAACACAGAGACTGACAAAACCAAAACCAATAGGCAACACAAAGACCGACAGAACCAGAACCGATTTTTTTTCCCCACAAAAGAGTGGAAGAAACGAAAAGTCGACGAAACAAGTGAACAGACAAGGCCACAACAACAAAAGGATGTGGAGAGAAGTGTGTGGGTGTTGTTGGTCCCTCGTTGTGTGGTTGTTGTTGGTACCGGCTGTGTAGACGCTGGTACCAGTTGTGTGGTTGTTGTCGGTACCGGCTGTGTAGACGCTGGTACCAGTTGTGTGGTTGTTGTCGGTACCGGCTGTGTAGACGCTGGTACCAGTTGAGTGGTTGTTGTCGGTACCGGCTGTGTAGATACTGGTACCGATTGTGTGGTTGTTGTTAGTACCGGTTGCGTGGTTGCTGTTGGTCCCGGTTGTGTGATTGTTGTTGGTACCGGCTGTGTAGAGATTCTGGTACCCGTTGTGTGATTGTTGTTGGTCCTGGTTGTGTAGATGTTGTTGGTACTGGTTGTGTAGATGCTGGTACCGGTTGTGTGGTTGTTGTTAGTACCGGTTGCGTGGTTGATGTTGGAACCGGCTGTGTTGATGCTGATACTGATTGTGTGGATTTTGTTGATACTAGCTGTGTAGATGCTGGCACCGGTTGTGTGGTTGTTGCTGGTCCCGGTTGTGTAGATGCTCATACCGGTTGTGTGCGTTGTTGTTAGTCCCGGTTGTGTGGTGGTTGTTGGTCCCGGTTGTGTGATTGTTGTTGGTACCGGCTGTGTAGAGATTCTGGTACCCGTTGTGTGATTGTTGTTGGTCCTGGTTGTGTAGATGTTGTTGGTACTGGTTGTGTGGTTGTTGTTGGTACCAGTTGTGTAGATCCTGATACCGATTGTGTGGTTGTTGTTGGTACTGGCTGTGTAGATGCTGATACCGATTGTGTGGTGGTTGTTGGTACCGGCTGTGTAGATGCTAGTAACCGGTTGTGTTGTTGTTGATAGTACCGGTTGTGTGGTTGTTGTTGGTTCTGGACGCATGGTTGTTGTTGGTTCTGGTTGCATGGTTGTTGTTGGTCCCTGGTTGTGTGGTGGTTGTTGGAACCGGCTGTGTTGATGCTGGTACCAGTTGTGTTGTTGTTGGTCCCGGTTGTGTGATTGTTGTTGGTACCGGCTGTGTAGAGATTCTGGTACCCGTTGTGTGATTGTTGTTGGTCCTGGTTGTGTAGATGTTGTTGGTACTGGTTGTGTGGTTGTTGTTGGTACCAGTTGTGTAGATCCTGATACCGATTGTGTGGTTGTTGTTGGTACTGGCTGTGTAGATGCTGATACCGATTGTGTGGTGGTTGTTGGTACCGGCTGTGTAGATGCTAGTAACCGGTTGTGTTGTTGTTGATAGTACCGGTTGTGTGGTTGTTGTTGGTTCTGGACGCATGGTTGTTGTTGATTCTGGTTGCATGGTTGTTGTTAGTACCTGGTTGTGTGGTGGTTGCTCGAACCGGCTGTGTTGATGCTGGTGCCAGTTGTGTGGTTGTTGTTGGTAGAGGTTTTGTGGTTGTTCTTGGTTCCGGTTCTGTGGTTGTTGTTGGTACTGGTTGTGTGGTTGTTGTTGATTCTGGTTGCATGTTTGTTGTTGGTCCCCGGTTGTGTGGTGGTTGTTGGTACCGGCTGTGTTGATGCTGGTACCGGTTATGTGGTTGTTGTTGGTACCGGCTGTGTAGATGCTGGTACCGGTTGTGTGGTTGTTGTTGGTACCGGCTGTGTAGATGATGGTACCGGTTGTGTGGTTGTTGTTGGTACCGGCTGTGTAGATGCTGGTACCGGTTGTGTGGTTGTTGTTGGTACCGGCTGTGTAGATGCTGGTACTGGTTGTGTGGTTGTTGTTGGTACCGGCTGTGTAGATGCTCGTACCGGTTGTGTGGTTGAAGTTGGTCCCTGGTTGTGCGCTTGTTGTTGGTACTGGCTGTGTAGATGCTGGTACCAGTTGTGTTATTGTTGTTGTTGGTACTGGTTGTGTGGTGGCTGTTGGTACCGGCTTTGTAGATGCTGGTACCGGTTGTGTGATTTGTTGTTGGTCCCAGTTGTGTGGTTGTTGTTGGTACCGGCTGTGTAGATGCTGGTACCGGTTGTGTGGTTGTTGTTGGTACCGGTTGTGTAGATGCTGGTACCGCTTGTGTAGTTGCTATTGGTACCGGTTGCGTGGTTGTTGTTGATACCGATTATGTGGTTGTTGTTGGTCCCTGGTTGTGCGCTTGTTGTTGGTACTGGCTGTGTAGATGCTGGTACCAGTTGTGTTATTGTTGTTGCTGGCACCAGTTGTGTGGTTGCTGTTGGTTTCGGTTGCATGGTTGTTCTTGGTCACGGTTGTGTGGTGGTTGTTGGTACCGTCCCTGTAGATGCTGTATGCTGTGTAGATGTTGGTACCGGTTGTGTGGTTGTTGTTGGTACTGGTTGTGTGGTTGTTGTTGGTACCAGTTGTGTAGATCCTGATACCGATTGTGTGGTTGTTGTTGGTACTGGCTGTGTAGATGCTGATACCGATTGTGTGGTGGTTGTTGGTACCGGCTGTGTAGATGCTAGTAACCGGTTGTGTTGTTGTTGATAGTACCGGTTGTGTGGTTGTTGTTGGTTCTGGACGCATGGTTGTTGTTGATTCTGGTTGCATGGTTGTTGTTAGTACCTGGTTGTGTGGTGGTTGCTGGAACCGGCTGTGTTGATGCTGGTGCCAGTTGTGTGGTTGTTGTTGGTAGAGGTTTTGTGGTTGTTCTTGGTTCCGGTTCTGTGGTTGTTGTTGGTACTGGTTGTGTGGTTGTTGTTGATTCTGGTTGCATGTTTGTTGTTGGTCCCCGGTTGTGTGGTGGTTGTTGGTACCGGCTGTGTTGATGCTGGTACCGGTTATGTGGTTGTTGTTGGTACCGGCTGTGTAGATGCTGGTACCGGTTGTGTGGTTGTTGTTGGTACCGGCTGTGTAGATGATGGTACCGGTTGTGTGGTTGTTGTTGGTACCGGCTGTGTAGATGCTGGTACCGGTTGTGTGGTTGTTGTTGGTACCGGCTGTGTAGATGCTGGTACTGGTTGTGTGGTTGTTGTTGGTACCGGCTGTGTAGATGCTCGTACCGGTTGTGTGGTTGAAGTTGGTCCCTGGTTGTGCGCTTGTTGTTGGTACTGGCTGTGTAGATGCTGGTACCAGTTGTGTTATTGTTGTTGTTGGTACTGGTTGTGTGGTGGCTGTTGGTACCGGCTTTGTAGATGCTGGTACCGGTTGTGTGATTTGTTGTTGGTCCCAGTTGTGTGGTTGTTGTTGGTACCGGCTGTGTAGATGCTGGTACCGGTTGTGTGGTTGTTGTTGGTACCGGTTGTGTAGATGCTGGTACCGCTTGTGTAGTTGCTATTGGTACCGGTTGCGTGGTTGTTGTTGATACCGATTATGTGGTTGTTGTTGGTCCCTGGTTGTGCGCTTGTTGTTGGTACTGGCTGTGTAGATGCTGGTACCAGTTGTGTTATTGTTGTTGCTGGCACCAGTTGTGTGGTTGCTGTTGGTTTCGGTTGCATGGTTGTTCTTGGTCACGGTTGTGTGGTGGTTGTTGGTACCGTCCCTGTAGATGCTGTATGCTGTGTAGATGTTGGTACCGGTTGTGTGGTTGTTGTTGGTCCCTGGCTGTGTGGTTGATGTTGGTATCGGTTGCATGGTTGTTGTTGGCACAGGCTGTGTAGATGCTGGTACCGGTTGTGTGGTTGATGTTGATCCCGGTTGTGTAGATGCTCGTACCGGTTGTGTGCTTTTTCGTTAGTCCTGGTTGTGTGGTGGTTGTTGGTCCCGGTTGTGTGGTTGTTGTTATTACCGGTTGTGTGGTTGATGCTGGTCCCGGTTGTGTGGTTGATGCTGGTCCCGGTTGTGTGGTTGATGTTGGTCCCTGTTGTGTGGTTGATGTTGGTCCCAGGTGGTCCAGGTTGTGTGGTTGATGTTGGTCTCGGTTGGTCCCGGTTGTGTGGTTGATGTTGGTCCCGGTTGTGTAGATGCTTGTACCGGTTGTGTGCTTTGTCGTTAGTCCTGGTTGTGTGGTGGTTGTTGGTCCCGGTTGTGTGGTTGTTGTTATTGCCGGCTGTGTGGATGCTGTTGGTACTGGTTGTGTGGTTGTTGGTACCGGTTGTGTAGATGCTGGTACCGATTGTGTGGTTGTTGTTGGTACTGGCTGTGTAGATGCTGGTACCGGTTGTGTGGTTGTTGTTGGTCCCTGGTTGTGTCGTTGTTGTTGGAACCGGCTGTGTTGATGCTGGTACCAGTTGTGTGGTTGTTGTTGGTACCGGCTGTGTGGCTGCTGTTGGTGCCAGTTGTGTGGTTGTTGTTGGTTCCGGTTCCGTGGTTGTTGTTGGCACCGGCTGTGGAGATGCTGGTACCAGTTGTATGGTTGTTTTTGGTCCCGCTTGTGTGGTTGCTGTTGGTAGCGGTTGCGTGGTTGTTGTTGATACCGATTGTGTGGTTGTTGTTGGTACTGGCTGTGTAGATGCTGGTACCAGTTGTGTTATTATTGTTGTTGGTACTGGTTGTGTGGTTGCTGTTGGTTTCGGTTGCATGGTTGTTCTTGGTCACGGTTGTGTGGTGGCTGTTGGTACCGTCTCTGTAGATGCTGGTACCGGTTGTGTGATTGTTGTTGGTCCCAGTTGTGTGGTTGTTGTTGGTACCGGCTGTGTAGATGTTGGTACCGGTTGCGTGGTTGTTGTTGGTCCCTGGCTGTGTGGTTGATGTTGGTATCGGTTGCATGGTTGTTCTTGGTAGCAGCCGTGTAAATGCTGGTACCGGTTGTGTGGTTGTTGTTATTACCGGCTGTGTGGATGCTGTTGGTACTGGTTGTGTGGTTGTTGTTTGTACCAGTTGTGTAGATGCTGGTACCGGTTGTGTGGTTGTTGTTGGTCCCTGGTTGTGTCGTTGTTGTTGGAACCGGCTGTGTTGATGCTGGTACCAGTTGTGTGGTTGTTGTTGGTACCGGCTGTGTGGCTGCTGTTGGTGCCAGTTGTGTGGTTGTTGTTGGTTCCGGTTCCGTGGTTGTTGTTGGCACCAGCTGTGGAGATGCTGGTACCAGTTGTATGGTTGTTTTTGGTCCCGCTTGTGTGGTTGCTGTTGGTAGCGGTTGCGTGGTTGTTGTTGATACCGATTGTGTGGTTGTTGTTGGTACTGGCTGTGTAGATGCTGGTACTGGTTGTGTGGTTGTTGTTGGTACTGGCTGTGTAGATGCTGGTACCGATTGTGTGGTTGTTGTTGGTACTGGCTGTGTAGATGCTGGTACTGGTTGTGTGGTTGTTGTTGGTCCCTGGTTGTGCGCTTGTTGTTGGTACCGGCTGTGTGGCTGTTGTTAGTCACTGGTTGTGTGGTTGTTGGAACCAGCTGTGTAGATGCTGGTACCGGTTGTGTGGTTTTTGTTGGTCCCTGGTAGTGTGGTTGTTGTTGGTGCCGGTCATGTGGTTGTTGTTGGCACCGGATGTGTAAATGATTTTACCAGTTGTGTGGTTGTTGTTGGTATCAGCTATGTAGATGGTGGTACCTGGTTGTTTGGTTGCTGGTACCCATTGTGTGTTGCTGGTACTTGTTGCTGGTTCCGGCTGTCTGTTGCTGGTACCTGCTCCATGCTGAGCTGGCCCCGCTGCAGCGCCTGCCTGAAGCCCATCTTTCCGTGGAAGAGGCCGTGCAGGGTGGTGAGGGTGGAGGTGTGCTGGGGGAGGGGGCAGACCGGACGGCCCTCCGTCAGGTTGGCCTGCAGCCCGATGGGGATCCTGTGTCTGCAGGGAAACATACAGTCAGTCCATAAAGATTTTACATAAAGAAGTCCTGATCCAAAACCCTGAACCTTCATGACCTAAAGAGCCCTTTCTGTGGAGGTCTGGGTCCTGATAGTGGAGGTCTGACCCTGTCTAGAGCTGGCCGTTCCTCTGTGGATCCCCCTGCTGGGTTCTGCAGGTGCTGACGGTCTCAGGTTCTGCTGGTCCCAGCAGGGTTCTCTAGAGGCGGTCTCAGGTTCTGCTGGTCCTAGCAGGGTTCTCTAGAGGCGGTCTCAGGTTCTGCTGGTCCCAACAGGGTTCTCTAGAGGCGGTCTCAGGTTCTGCTGGTCCTAGCAGGGTTCTCTAGAGGCGGTCTCAGGTTCTGCTGGTCCCAACAGGGTTCTCTAGAGGCGGTCTCAGGTTCTGCTGGTCCTAGCAGGGTTCTCTAGAGGCGGTCTCAGGTTCTGCTGGTCCCAGCATGGTTCTCTACAGGCGGTCTGGGTGTTCTGCTGGTTCCAGCAGGGTTCTCTACAGGCGGTCTGGGTGTTCTGCTGGTTCCAGCAGGGATCTGCGGGGGACCGTGGCGGAGCCTCGTACCTCGCCGCCTCCTCGGCCATTCACCGTCAGAGGCCAGGACCGTCAGAGGCCAGGACCGTCAGAGGCCAGGACCGTCAGAGGCCAGGACCGTCAGAGGCCAGGACCGTCAGAGGCCAAGACCGTCAGAGGCCAAGACCGTCAGAACCAGCAAGATTTAAAGAATAAAGTTAAAATTCAAGGAAACGTCTGAGTTAACACTGAGGCAGTCTGAAGTCTGAGGCTTTAAAGCAGAACTATGCAAGATTTGCTCTTGCGCGCCCCCTACTGGTCTCCTGTGAAAGCTCACTGTTGTAAACGTTCTCCACAGCACCCCCCCTCCCCCACCCCCGCCCCGTGTTCTCCCACTCCCGTTTCCTTTATTTCCGCTCGTCAGACAAAGTTTTTTTTTTCGGGGGGGGGCAGCCAATCACCATGACAAGTCTTTGTTTACCCCCACAGGGATTCTGAAACACATTTATTGAGGTAAAAAAGTTGCATAGTTTTGCTTTAAAGCAACACAAGGAACTTTCAGTTTCCGTTGATTTTGGCGGCGCCAGTGGACAAAGCGGTAGTGTTTTGCCTGAAGGAATACTACAGTTCCCATGAGGCCTAGCGCGTGGCGTGGTAAAATGCTGCTCCCGGTGGCGTGCTGTCGGACTGAACTCGCCTTCATTTGTTTCCAGCGGCTGTGTGAAGGACGGATAGCGACGAGGTCATGAATCTGATGGTGGCTAAACAATGTTCTATCATGATGTGACGCATGCCGTAAAGCAGTCCGCACATGTGGAGTTTTTTAGTGTGCAGGGTTCCTACCACCCTCCTCAGCTGCTCAGTCCAGGTGAAGCAACACTGACGCCCTCAGGCCGTGACAGAGGGTCATTCAACTAGTGGTAAGTTGATGTATCATCACCAAAGATATTAAAATGTTTTATTAAGGTTGAAAAGTTCCTTAGTGTTGGTTTAAGAGGAGAACAACTACAGTTCAGTCTAGATGTAGTGGAACCTGGACTGCTTCAGAACCAGTACAAGAAACACTGAGCAGGTGACCGGTCAGTCCACTGACAGCCACAACACGCAGATTATTCCAGAATAGGCCATTATCCTGCTGTTTTAGGTTCTGCAGCAGCTTGAAAGCTCTAAATTGTGAAATAAACGTTCTTCTGGATACTTTCTCACTTTAAAACTGGCTCGAGCAACAATTACTGACGCAAAACAGGACTGAATGAACATTAAAAAAAACTCAGAAAATACAAAAATTAAACTAATCCCTGAGTAAAACCAGAGTAAAACATTAAAGCTGCAGTGAAAAGTGAATGAGCAGCAAAGTCAAAATGCAAAAGTATTAAAGATAAAGAGGGATTACATCAAAACAACAAGTCTAACAGGTCACCTTTCAAAGAGTCAGGTAATGTTCCACATGTTCCTCCATATATATGTCCATCCATCCTTCCATTTTCTACCGCTTATCCAGGGCCGGGTCGCGGGGGCAGCATATATATACATATATGTGTATGTGTGTGTGTGTGTGTGTGTGTGTGTGTGTGGAATGTTCAGAATAAAAGCATGGATCAGTTTCCTTTATGGACTCGTTTTCTTTTCTACAGTCAGCTTAAAGTGAGTCACCAGGACCTGCTGCTTCCTGCCTGATCATCCCTTCAGTTTCACAAAGACAATTAAACATGAAGGCTCCGTTCACACACATCAACTTTTTAATAAGCATAAAACACACATGGATGGAAATGAGGGAAGTGATGTGACCTTCACTCAGGCGGACAGTACCAGAAGCCGGAGCTCGAAACCGAGACGTTCTGACAGCTTCACCTCGACAACAACGAGAAAGTAAAAAGTCTGAAGTAAAGTCCACACCACTCTGAGGGTCTCTGGTCCCCCACAGTCCCACTCTGAGGGTCTCTGGTCCCCCACAGTCCCACTCTGAGGGTCTCTGGTCCCCCACAGTCCCACTCTGAGGGTCTCTGGTCCCACTCTGAGGGTCTCTGGTCCCACTCTGAGGGTCTCTGGTCCCCCACAGTCCCACTCTGAGGGTCTCTGGTCCCACTCTGAGGGTCTCTGGTCCCCCACAGTCCCACTCTGAGGGTCTCTGGTCCCCCACAGTCCCACTCTGAGGGTCTCTGGTCCCACTCTGAGGGTCTCTGGTCCCCCACAGTCCCACTCTGAGGGTCTCTGGTCCCCCACAGTCCCACTCTGAGGGTCTCTGGTCCCCCACAGTCCCACTCTGAGGGTCTCTGGTCCCCCACAGTCCCACTCTGAGGGTCTCTGGTCCCCCACAGTCCCACTCTGAGGGTCCCTCCAGTAACAGCTTCTGTGAGGAGATATGTTGACATGCTGAACAGAGATTCTGGCAGTGAACTTACAAATATAAAGGAGTACACCCATAACCACACACAAATACACTCACAGACACACAAAGGTTGCCTGATAGACTATAGGAGTAAACGCATACATATATAAGGACTTATAAAAGTGAGGAACTCCTCAGCAGCAGTCACACAAAACGTTGCATAACACCCCAGGTTTTTTTAATTATTAACAGCTGCTTTTGGATTTTATTGTTTTTAAGGAATTTTTACAATTATTTTCCTGATGCATTAATACCGCCTAAACTCATTTATAACTTATTTAAACTAATTTATAATGCATTTTTTGAATAAAACCTGCAACAATATCACACTTGTTTTCCTATTCCGAAGTGAAAATGTCTCACAGAATGCCACATCTTCCACACTGCAGACAGAAAGAGCAGCATTTCTGTGTGCACAGAGTCAGTTAGAGATTTATAAGTTAAAATACAATCAAATGAAATAAAGTCTCTGAAATACTTGGAAATTACTCTTTGAATTTACTAAAATATTTAAAAAATCTACCTGAAAACTTTTTAAGTCATTTTGTTTTCAAACTTTTACCTTTTAAACTTTGTAATACAAGCATGGGTTATAAAAGTATTGAAAGATCTTCATTTCTCAATCCTTTACTTATTTTCAGAGAGATTTCTCCAATTGTGATCATTTTTCCGCTGGATGTGTGTCACTACGGTTATATAACACAAAAAGACGTTCAGTTAGATCAGAAATGGACAGGTTGGATCAATGTGATCACAAACTGTAAGATTCACCAATAAATGACAGCTGGAGCAATTCATTTCCCATCGTCAGCTCACTGTGGTCAGTTTGCAACAAATAATCAGAAATCTTCAAGTTTCCAAATGATTCAAACAAAAACGAGCTGAGCTACAAACAGCCAAATACAGTTTGGATCATTTTCATTTTATGACAAAGTAACACAAGTTTACTTCAGCAGCTGCTTTAAAATATCTCTTTTAATGGCAACTAATTGGTTATAATAAAAGATGCTAAACTGAGAATTACGCACATTGCCACACCTTCATAATGTTCATTCTTCATAGTTATTTTTTCTTTATAGTTATTCTTCATTAGTTATTTACAAAAACTCCCATAAACGTCACAATACACATCGTACATAATCGCCTCAAGGAGGACAAATCATTAAAAAGAAGGACCCCACTCACTGTCGAGGACATCACAAGGCTTCTGGAATTCGTCTCCACCTCCACCTACTTCCAGTATCGGGGTACCATCTACAGGCAGAAGGAGGGGTTCACAGTGGGGGGTCTGCTGTCTGCCATAATGAGCGGCTTCTTCATGGAAGACCTTGAAGCCCTCAAAACAGTCCCACCACACTGCGGCCTTACGCTTTGGAAGAGGTACGTGGACGATATTTTGGAAATAACCAAAAAAGGACACACACAAGAACTCACGGATCATCTCAACACACTGGATGACACAAACAACATCAAGTTCACCCACGAAGAGGAAACAGACAGCACCATACATTTCCTGGACCTGGACATAAAACACCTGGAAGATGGCAGCATTAAAATCCACATATACCGGAAACCCGCTCACACAGACCAATACCTCCTCTGGACGTCAGAACATCCCATTAACCACAAACTTTCAGTCATAAGAACCCTTTTCGAACGCACAAAACTAATCACACAGGAAGAAGACAGAAAAGAGGAACAACAACACATCATAAAGGCGCTAAGAAAGTGCAACTATCCGATGTGGGCCATAAACAAAGGCCGCCAACAAGCAAAACAAAACAAAGACACAAAAAAGAGAACAACAACTAAACAAACTGAGAAACAAAACAGGGCCATGGTGACACTTCCATACATCAGAGGGATCACAGAGAGAATACAACGGGCCATGAATAAGCACAACATCAGCACCCCAGTAAAACCACAGGTTGAACTACGGCAGTTACTAGTACATCCCAAGGACAAAATAGACACAAATGCAATATTATTTACGAAATACCTTGTTTGTCGTGCAACAAATCCTACGTCGGGGAGACTGGCAGAGCCTTCAACATCAGGACAAAAGAACATCGCACTGAATGTGAAAAAGAAACATCTAAAGCGTGCACACGCTCCTCCAAACGACAGGCAGAGCAGGAACAGCTGAAGTCTGCCCTCTCCGATCACTATAGAGGGAAAACCACCTCATGGACTGGGACCATGCCCAGATCATCGGCACGGAAAGCAACAAGTACCACCGCTGGATCAGGGAGGCCATCGAGATCCGGAAACGCGCCCCCCAGACTGTGAACCGGGCAGAGGGGGCGTATCAACTTTCCCATACCTGGGACACAGTACTGAAGAAGTCGGACTGCAGATGGCGCTGTCATCCTACTGCACCCAGTAGGAAGCTGGCGCCAAAATCTGTTTAAATCAGCCGACCAGACAACATCACGTGACACTTCTGAGGAAGGCTGCAGCTTGGCAGCCGAAGCATGTCAGGTGGGAAAGAAATCACTGGCTTGATCAGAAGAATCAAAAACTGTTCATTCTTCATGTTTTCGGGCCAGATATTAAAATCTAATCAGACTCACTAAAACAGCCAACCGGTTCTGAAGACATTAATGAAAGATCCACGTTAATGGACAATATTTCAGCTCTTTTTCATTGAAGCCACGTTCTTTTTGTGTCACATTAGAAGGAGCAGCAGTACAGAAACATGACATTTGACAGCGAAACGGGACCCTGAGCAGCCAAAGTGTATAAAACGTGTAAAACACACTGAATATTGAGTGTTTCACTGCTGCTGACCGTGGTAAACTGTCAGGTGAAGGAATAAAACAGCTTTCAAACCTTTAAAGCAGGGCAGTCCAAAGTGGGTCCTGGAGTCTGCAGCCCTGCATGTTCTCCATGCTCTCCCTGCTTCAGCACAGCTGAATCTCATGAGGATTCCTGGCCCAGTCCAGCAGGAACCAGATAACGAGCCTCAGTGCAGTCAGCTGTGTGGAAGCAGGGAGACATGGAGGACATGGAGGACATGCAGGGCTGCGGCCTCCAGGACCCACTTTGGGCTGTCCTGCTGTAAGTCTCACTTCGCTCACTATAAGGATCGATACGTCACGTCATCCCGCCTCACCTGGCCTCGAAGCACCGCTCATGGAGATGATGAACTCCACGTCAGACACTTCCGGTAAAAGCAGTAGGTGCGTTCACGATGGCGAAGCCAGAGGCAGACTTTTAAGACTTTAGACCGCCCCGCCCAGATTTGGCCCGGCGTCACTGATACGTAGGACCTTCGTAGGGCATCGAAAACTGGCGAGACCCAAACGAGATCGGTCCCAGAGGAGCCGCTGTGAGCTGCTGGAGAGCAACTCACCGCTGCCTGGCCCAGCGCTCTGGTTCAGACAGAATCTGAATCAGAATAGTCTTTATTGTCATCGCAACAAGTTACTGAAGTTACAAGTTACAAAAAAATTACTGGGTTTTAAAAGATGCCCAGGCAGCCAATTACAGCGCTCCGTCTTGAAAAAGAAACAGAGTTAAAGAAACTCAGACAGAAATTGGGGGAGGGGTGGTGGTTAAAAAAAGATACATCAGTTCAGATCTCGGTTCCAAAAGGGAGTCGTGATTAGAAGTGAGAGACCAAAAAAAGCCAACCTGAGCACAAACACAGCGAGACACGTGAGACAAGCTGCTGTCAGACTAACGGATCAGCATCGCAGCTTCATCATCAGCAACACGGCTTCACCGCTAGGGGGCAGCAGAGAGGTGTGGTGGAGACGCTGAGAGTGGGGAGGGAGTGTGTGTGGCTCATCAGTCCAGGCAGTGTGTGTGGTTTGGCCCGCCTCCCCTCTGCGCTCCAGCTCAGATGGTCGCTGCTGGACGGCCTTGAACGAAGCAGTCCAGAGGTGAAGTTGGGTTGCAGCTGGGAGAGAGAGAGGGAAGGTAGAGAAGCAATCATTCTGGTCCTTGAGTCTTCAGGAGAAGTTTAGTCCTCCAGGGTTCCAGACACAATCAGAAGGTCTCTTGTTTTGGTGGAAGGAGCCGTTGGACCTTCCTCTGCTGGTTCTCCTCTTTCCAGACAGAAGCTGGTTTAACCCTCTCGCTGCTGGTGACGTCCAACTCGCGTCTCAGTCGTCCATAACCCAAACTGTCCGCCTTTCGAAAGAGTTTGCACAAACAGTCAGTCTCAGCTTCTGCCCGTTGATTTGAAAAGACCGTCCTCCCTTGGACGTCTTTTGTGGCGGCGGTCTTCTTAGTCCTCCAGAGGATCAGGTCGCAGCACCGGCCAATCAGCAGCAGGCCGATCAGCATCAATCCGAAAATGTAATCATCCACAATGACCTGGACGGACAGGGGTCCAGGCATGTGACCCCCTCCCCTTCCCCCGGGCGTCCATCACATACCCAGCATGCCGAGCCCCGTCCGGACAGGCAGGATCCTGCTCCTCTGCTCTTTGTTGAAAAACTGGTATCAAATGCGTAGAGAGACCAGCTGATCAGCTCCATGGTTGATATTTGGTTTGTTTGAAAAACCAAGTCCAGTGATTCCTCCAGTAAAACAGACGAGACAGAGAGCAGCAGAGACCAGAGGGAGGGAGGAGCCAACAGGGACGGTAGAAACAGCGTCCGCCTCCTCCCAGCACAAGAATGGGCACGGTGGGAGTCATGAGAAACAAACATGGAGAACCATAGGGTCGTCCGAGTTGGAGGCAGACTTTTACAGTTTTTCTCCAGTGGTTTGGCTCATTTCTTGAAAACGAAATTACATTTTCAAAACAACTTGGACAAATCTCCAAACTACCCTGTAGCTGCTCACAACAGAACGGTATTTCTCATTCATGTCATCAGATTGGAAATGTCTTCGTACATGTCTGAATGTCTCAGAAAATCTTTGCAAATGATGAAGCACAGTAAGGATAGATTTAGCACAATTCCCAAGTGAACAGGTCATGTTGATCTAAACTGACTGATCGAGTCTCAGTCTGATGGTTGTTCTCTCCAAAACATATCAGCATCATTTCATTGTATCAGTCACCACCTGCAAAATCATCTGTTCAGCTGTCAGAATGAGTCAAAAACACACTTCAATGCCATGAAGACCAGACATGGATGTGTTTGCATGAAGGTGAGGAGGACAGTCAGGAGGGTGAGGAGGGAGACCAGTGAAGAAGTGAGCTGTGAAACTCCAGCTTCATTTACAGCACTGTGGGCTACAGACAGTTTTCCTTTTTGTTTTTGTTTCTTTGTTTTTATTTTACAGCATATTGAACTCCGATGGATGGAAGTTACTTTGTGTGTGAATACAAATTCTAACAGTTTCCTTGGAGGTATGAGAGCGATGTGTGAATCAGAACTTGAAGGTTCTTCTTACTGTAAAATGCTTTTTGTCTTCATTTTCTTATACATGATATTTTCTGTTAGCTAAAAAACCCAAAGAAAAAAATAAAAACTATCACAGGAACCATGATGACTGAAGCACTGGGCTCAGACAGAAAGGTAGATGAGGAACATTTCAGTGGTCCTCTGCCCTTAAAGACAAAACATCTGAACATTCTGACTGTCAGAGCTCACACAACGTCAAAAGGACAAAGCATTTTGAGGACATTCACCATTTGTTTGAGAAAGTTTTCCACCTGAGTGAACTGTTTTGGCAGAGATGTGATCTCTGACAGGTGAACCGTGGTTCTGCTGAACCGTCCAGGTGGTTTTTGACAAGAGAACCAAGAGAACTGAGAACGTCCGGTCTGTCTGGAGAAATGAGCCGAAGCTGCTGAGAAGGATCTTTACATTTTGGAGGCTCTGACTGTTTATATGGGAAAGAAATGAAGCTTTGAAACATGTGTGAACAGTTTTGGGAGAGAGATGAGCTTTTGCTAGTGAACTATGGTGTTGAGCTGAACTGTAAGACCGTTTTGCCAAATGATCTTCGAGTTCTGAAAATGTAATTTCAGTTTCAAGAAATGAGCCAAACCAGTGGAGAAACCCTGTAACTCCGCCCCACGGCCGCGCCGTCTGCTTCGTCGAGCTCCGTCACCTCTGGCTTTGCCATCGTGAACGCACCTGATGAAGCGGAAGCAGCGTGTCGGCGCGTGGCGGCTCGTCTTTCTGCCTGAGTGGTGATTCACACTCACCTGAAGCTCCGGCGTCTCTGAAGGACCGCGCGCCGCGCGCCACCTGGACACAGGTGAGCCTTCCCACGCTCTGACGTCACTGCCACGTCCGAACAACAGGCCACGTGCAGCGTCGCAGCGGCAGCTGTCTGATGGCCCGAAGCCACGAACAGTCTCCACAGTCAGGGGTGGATCAAGCCAGAACGAGGGAGATGGAGGAGGAGGAGTAGGAGGAGGAGGAGGAGGAGGAGGAGGAGGAGGAGGAGGAGAGGAGGAGGAGAGGAGGAGGAGGAGGAGAGAGGAGGAGATGGAGGAGGAGGAGGAGGAGAGGAGAGGAGGAGGAGGAGAGGAGA